>NC_056749.1:77176298-77246298 GCF_019279795.1 Protopterus annectens | reverse complement strand
TAGAAGTTTTCTAGCTTAAACAGATTCTTTTTTGATAAGTTAGTATAAGTGGGTGAGGCATAGATAAGGGGTGAGATAAGATGTGAGTGGGCGATAGTTATTCTAGAATCTGGAGTGAGGAAAGGTTTGATTTTGTATTTTTCAAAGTGTTGCTTATGTGGGTATCGAAGTTAAGGTTGTTGTCAATGGTAACGCCTAGTAGTTTTGTAGTATAATCTTGTGATATAGGTGTGGCATTTTTAGATGTTATTGTAAAGTCTATGTGGGGAGATTTACTGGAAGGTGTGAAGAGGAGGAGTTTGTTTTTTTTTTTGGGTTTAGTAGGAGACAGCATTGAGAAAACCATTCTTCTACAGATTTAAAAATGTGTTGAGTAAGGGAGTGAAGTTCAGAGACAGATTTTGCTGAGCAAATTAGTGTAGAATCATCTGCGTATTGTATGCATGTAGCTTGAGGGACTACTTGTTGGAGGTCATTGATAAATAAAGAGAATAGAAGGGGGCCCGGAATGGACCCTTGGGGGACACCAATGTTAACTGGTAGCTGGGAAGATAGAGTGGAGTTCCAGAGTACTGCCACATAATTTCATCTATTTTTAATAGAAATTTAAGCAGCGCATCTAAGAACATCAATATGCTATTAGTAAAAGGGACTCAACAAATGCATTAGCTAGACATATCATTGACTTCCCGGATCATAAGTTCAAATTCACTATATTACAACAAAGGCAAACAGATATAAGAGGTGGGCCTTGGCAATTACAATTAGAAATAGATGAAATTATGTGGCAAATAAAAACGGTGGCCCATATTTTCCCAGGCCTCAATAAATATGTTTTTGTTAAAAGCATTTTGGAACTATTAGCTTTACGTAGGTGAATGGTACAACCCACTTTGAAAATAAAAGACAAAACACATTCCATTAAAAGCATTCTTCTCCTTTTTTAGGAGTTGACCTTTATGTCTTCTTTGTTTATGAAGTAAACGCTAATTATTTAGTTTTTAATAAGGACTATTAAGGGCTTTATAGTAGTTAATTATGCATACACTATATTAGTTAGCCATTATAAAGGCTTTGCAAATGGCTGAATATAATATAATTGTTTCAAGTTGCAAGCTTTATTTATTTACTATTATTTTTTACAAAGAAGTCATTTTAATTAATAAAATTATAAATCACAAATTATTTATATAAAAGGTATATTTTATTGATCACATGTTTAGTGCACAAAATGTTGTGGTTTACTTTAGTTGTTTCTGACACTGACATTATTGCTTTGTTTTACATTATACCGTATAAGCATTTTTTATCTGTCAACCTGTATTAGTGCATTACATGATTTTTAGGATGCTTTAAAAGATGTTTTTAATTCAACATTGATAAGTCTGTAGAAATACACATATATATTAATATATATTTGGTTACTTTGGTTGAATAATGGGTTTTGGTTTGTTCTAAGGTTTTTGCTTTATATGTACTTTTGCGCATATACAAACTGTTTTTTAACCTTGTTCCCTTTAACTACAGTTTAAGAGGAAAATTTAATTGATTAATTGTTTTAATTTTAGTATAAAACACTTGTTAATTGATGTGTTTTCCATCTGAAGAAGGGGAGGCACCGATCTCGCCGAAAGCGTTAATAAACTTTGAATTCTTAATTCTACTTTGATTTCGCTCAGTTCTTCACCCGCATTTAGCATTTTGTAAATGGTAGTAAGGAAATCATTCTGTCTTGCACAACTTATAAGCAAGGGTATGGCATTTAGGTCCAAGGATGCCATTGGTCTACTGTACTCGTCCCTCAAGAGACTAGTCATTGAGTATACCCTCTTTGGTATGTACCTGACCAGGTATATACAACAATTGGAATGTCCATAGAGGTTTTTCACAATCTTAATACAGAAAGTAAACACCATGTCCTACGCAAATCATCTCAAATCCTGATCCCTATACTCTGTCTCCTAAGACTCCTGACTTATGCCTGGCCTACAAGGCATCCACAGATCTTACTCTAATGGACCCGCTAGATAGCCACAAAAACAAATAGCTTTAGAAGTTCCTAATCTAGAGACTGAAAACTTATCTGCAATATAAATAGGACATGTTGGAGGGACAGTTGTGTGTCTTAGAGACTACCCCTTCCCTGCAACAGGTTTCCCATCCATGTGAATCAGAGTTCTTCCCTAACCAGTTTCAAGTGTAACTTGACCATTGGAGGGGGAATTAGAAATTAACTCATGGTCTGGCACCAAAGTCTCTAATAGACAGAGGAAGCCTGTAAATGCTTAACTGCCCAAGCCTAAATATACCTCTCAAAATAACCAGAGGACACCAAAATGTGACAGATATATTTGGGAAGCATGGTTAGGTTTAAAAAGGCTCCTGGGATCATTAACGTGGTATACACTTATGAACTGAAAATCCCTCTAAGTCTAAATGAATCCCATACTATTTTGGGTTGTGGAAGAGTGTAGTAAATCTGAAAACTGCAACTTGAGTCCTGACACAGCAACTCTTTTCTCTTCAAAAATAAGGAGAAGCTTAACTCGCCAGTTGCCAATAGAATTAATACCTCACCTAATGAAAAAAATATCCTGGCGTCAAATCCTAACTGCATACTTGTACATTCATTTTAGCTAACCTTAACTATTTTCTAACGAAGACTACAATTAAGGTAAAAGTGCTTAACTGAAGGAATAAAGAAAGTATACCATCTTTGACTGGTGTTTTTGCAGTTGATGCTGTCTACCTGTCTAATACACCTTGGTTTCAAAGTGTTCTAACTTTAACTATGTTATAGAAAAAAAATGGCAGGCCTAGACACCTGGAAAAAATACTTACTCAAGAGTATCAATTATTAATATGAATATTTGGCTCAGAATTTTCTATTTTCCAATGATACTGCCTTTTGTATTTTGAAACAGCACTTAAAATCCTATAACAATCTAATCTTTGCTTTTGTATGGAATAATACAACCCTATGGTAAGTCTAAATTACATTCTGGACATAAGATGAAATGTGGACTTAAAATTTCTAATTTCCTTATTTTATTACATGATTTAAAGCCTACTAAAACTGTTTGTAACTTCAGGACACTTTATCTCTTTACTTAACAATAATTCTATCTGGAACTTAGTGGTCAGATCAGTTATTCAGGACTTGCGTACTGCTTAAAAATCCTTAATGTCATTTGAGAGGATCTTGAGTATATTCATGAAACTTCTGTCACTCATCAAACTCTTGTACCTGCTGCTCAGACTTTCTGTACCAATTTAGGGATGCTCAATTGTTTGATTGTTTGTTTTTTTTCCCCAGAACCTCAAAGATAAACAATGAAAACTTTAAAGAGTTCTGGTTTTGTTTGGTGCTAAAGATTAAACTTCTACACAACTTATTACTGATAAACATTTATTGCCACTGGATTTCACTCAACTTTGGAACCTCAAGATTGTGTCACTGTGCAGCTAAATTTAATGAGGCATGACAATGTGCAATTTTGCCTACTTCTTTTAGTTAACAATGACAAAGTTATATTAACTGCATCCTGGATGAATTACATGAACAAAAAGAACCATTTTCTTTCTTGTATAATTCAGCACTTGTACATACATACATGTATGTATGAGTTTTCTTAGGTATAGGACCACCAGGGCCTTTATCAGTCTAGCCATGCAACCTAACCCAATTGGGTGCCCATGTAACTTCAGCATCTATTTGGAGAGGTATGTTAGTTAGGAGGTAAATTCCACTCAAAGCACAGATGCTACAATAGGAAGAGAACAGGCAATCTAGATTTTTGAAATGAAAACAATGGGCCAAAAATCACAAATAAGTGTGCCACTTATTAGCAGTAATACTGATGTCCAGTCAGTAAAACTGCTGTAAATGGCAGATGTTCTACACTGCATGCATTATCCTCCTATAAAAGGTGTTTTATAATGTTTGTTGTCAGGTGTGAAGTCACTACTGGTGTCCTTTCCAGCCCGCCTATTTAAGGAAGTCCCACTAATGGCTGTTCTGCCCCATTATGAGTACCCTTCTGATCTTGAGAGTTAACAAATCTGTTCCTAGTAAGGGCTACATGGTCCTGGTCTTGGTATCTATTACCTCCTACTGCAAAGCCTAATTGCTGAATGGGCAATGATTTAATTAATCTTTGCAAGTAAAACTCGTATCTAAGGAAATTAGAATGATCTTTTCCATGTGACTCAATTTATTTATACATTCCTGCCAATAAGAAACAAATAAAGGCATATTTAAGAATCATATATCAGTTGCATAAGAAATAAGTTCCTAGAAATATGACACATTAAGACACTGTAGAAGGAAAACAAGGAAAAAAACTAAACATCATACTCAAGATAAAAATGAATGAGGTTTAATGTCTTAAGTAAAATTCAAGGAGTTTAAATATGCTGCCAGAGGTGAGTGATTCTGAAGCAGCAGTGTGGATTCCTTAAGGTAATCTTTACCACTGTACTTTACCTTGTTTGATAATCCACTAATTTCTACTTTTATTTAAATGATTGTCCATTAGTGGCTTCCAAAACAAAATGTAACCCACTTTTCAGTTGAGGCTGAGATAACATAGTGGTTAGAGTTCTGACTTTGCATGCAGGCATTCATGGTTCGTGTTTGAAGGCTTGTATAGAGGAACAGCAATCTGAGTAATTTTACTTCCCAATAAATCATTCATTATCGCAATGCCATGGCAGACAAACTGATGAAATATGTACCTTTGGATTCAATAAAGTCCGAATAGACTTTGCTTAGAGCATACACGGAGTTTACATGTTAGCATGACAGTGCCCAGTGCAGTGCATATTAATGAGGCGCAGTGCTCCTAAGCTAGGTTTTGTGGCTCACAACAGTGTTGCTGGCTGCTAAACCCTGTAAGCGAAAGTGGATAGCAATTCCATGTAAAGCAGAGCTTCTGAGCTTCCCAAGAACAATACTTTCCTGTTTTTTAGCTTGATTATAGTATTTACAGTATTTTTTATTGTGTTCTGCTTATTTTATACTGTAAACTAAACTGCACTGTTTGTACTGCATTTGTTTGCCTTACTGTGCCGTTTAAATCATATTTTATTGCTGTTTTTACTGTTGCAAAGCTTTTTTTTTCTTTTTTTTTGTTATTTTCACTGCTTGCTAAGCAATTGTTGCTATTTTTCACTGTTTGCAAAGCATCAGTTTTATTTGTCCTGTTTTCCTGCCAAGTAGTGTTTTAAACAGCTAATCTGGTTGTTGTTTAAAACATTCTTTAGTGTCTCACTGCTGTTTTTCTGCTGTTTAAAACATTTTTAGTGTTCTCACCTAAATTAGATTAGCTAGTAGCTGTAGCATAGTCCAGACACAGGTTTGCTGCATCTGGGTCTGTTTGTAGTTGCTGTTATATTCTGAGCATATTTTCCAAGCCATCTTTGATTGGAAGGAGCCCTTCTACACTCTTGTGTGTTGATTGGAAAGTGCCTCATGGAGGGTGATAGGTCTAGGGCTTGAAGTAACACTCTCATCATTTCTTTTGAGTTTTTTAAGTTTGTTTTAAGTTTTTAGCTTGTGGTATTTAATCCCTGTTTTTAAGCCAGTTTCTGCTTGTTTGCATGCCACACAGAACTGTGCGCTGCCATGCAATTGTGCACCATAGTTAGACAGATAATTCTGACAAATGATCCCTTAGATCCAGCTGTAGTACATTAGTAGTCCTCATCTTTAGTACATCTCCATTCTAAGAAGTATTGCTAGTGATCTATGACCTGTTAAACCACCAGCCAAAATCCCTGCCTGAAATATCCATCTACAGAGCACCTCCTAGATCAGTCCTAAAAGCACCCCCTTTTTGATAACAGTTCTTCAAACCTAGCATCATGGACAGTTGGACTGCCCTTGCTTCTCCTGCCAGCCTTGTTGACATGAGTCTCCCGAGGCAGTGTAGCAACTACCTCATGTACACTGACAACTAATAACTCACTCTAGTACAGAGTGCGAGAGATATATCTACTCCAAGAATCATGAATCCCTGTTGTCTTGCACTAAAAACAGTGACACAGAAGAAGTTGTCAACTTACCCACCAGTATTCATGCACATAGTACACATCCAACACAGAAATGAACATATGTGGAGGTTTTCTCAAAAAACTTACCGAAACACCAGAGAACTAACACAGTTCCCAGAGCACCCAAGACACATAGCAACACCAGTGCCTCACTTACCAATCCCTTAAGGCATCACACATAAAAAACAAATTTTCTTGTCATTGGAGACTCCATAGTGAGACACATGGATGTCCCACTCAACAGATTAGATAAGGAGAAAATCACGGTCACTTGCCTGTCTGGAGCCAGAATTCATCAGATGATGCATGCACTCAGGTCTCTCGGTAACAAGTACCATTATAACTATGTCATAGTTTATGTTGGAGTGAACGACTTGAGATGGACCTCACTGGACTATATGAAGAGAGAGATGATTGAGCTCTCCTAGTATGTGTCCCAGGCAGGTATGTCCCTAGCCTTGAGCAGCATACTACCCTCACCTAGAATGATGCCACAGCATAAATAAAATATGAGCAATTTCAATAATTGGCTCAGTTTTTGATGTCATTCAAAGAAGATCCAGTTTCTGTCAGCCTGAGATGACATGGTAGACAAACCCCACTGCTTTGTCAGAGATGGTTTGCACCTGGCACACTAGGCTTTGGGCTACTGGCAAAGGCTTTTGCCTCCCCCCATACTGCTTTTCTTAGGCAAGGTCTCAAAAACAAAATTGCAGATGTGAAAATTGCCAACCATAACAAAATAGGGGTTATTCTGCTAAATGCTAGGAGCTTCAATTAAAAACTGCACACCCTGGAAGCACTTCTATCACTGCAGAATGTACATGTCTGTGCAGTCACAGGAAATAGGTTAAAGCCCTTAGAGAGTACCCCAGCCTTGCAAGACTGCAATGCCGTCCACACTTTCAGACTGCAAAATGAACATGTGAGATCCAAAGGAGGCAGTGTTTCTATCTCTATTAGAGATAAATTCACCTCCCAACCACTTAGTCTGGACAACTACATGGAGTTACTCCTGATTCATATTACTGTGAGTAAGACCACATTCAAGTCATAGCTAGTTATAGATCCTCAAATTTATAAATAGTCCACAAACAAGTAACTCAAAAAACAAATCAGGAGTGTAGTCCACAAGACACCAGGACACCAACAGCCACTTTAACTTTTTGTTAAAATAAAAAATAAGCTAAGCAATTTCGCTCCCACAGGAACTTCTTCAGAACTTAATTAACAGTCTTAAAAACATCATATTAATAGTAACCATATAAGTCACTTGATCTTCACAACGGCCAATAAAATAATTTAAAATCTAATTGCTTCAGTTTTAATACAGAATGAATAGATAAAGCTTCATTTAACCCTGGATAGTGAGTTGCATTCAACCTAAGTTGCCACTTTAACTCACACATATCCAAGTGTTCATCAACAATTTTACCTTGAACACCTTTTGAAACTTAGAAAACCAAATGAATGATTGGGAAAATTCATTTAGTGATTAAGTTATAGATACTCCTCCATGGATCATGATGCGCATGAGTCTTACTCAACCAAACTGGAGTCAATCCAAATATTGTCAAACACTCTGGTCATGGGGATTTCAATTATCCCACCATCAACTGGGAAACCTACTCTAGCCCAACCTCACTAATGCAAAAGTTCCTTGACTTTGTTAACTCAAATGCCCTGGAACAAATTGTTCAAACTCCAACAAAAGGAACAAAGATACTAAATCTGGACCTCACTAACATGACACACAGATAATCCACCACAACTTTCGGAACCTCATTAGTTAAATATGATCACAAATCAGTCAACTTTGAATTGGCAC
Organism: Protopterus annectens; assembly: GCF_019279795.1. Taxonomy (NCBI): domain Eukaryota; kingdom Metazoa; phylum Chordata; order Ceratodontiformes; family Protopteridae; genus Protopterus; species Protopterus annectens. Next base: position 77,238,416 of record NC_056749.1, on the reverse strand, counting down.
TAACACCAGAACTCACAAAGGATAAAGTCAGACTAAAAAAACTTCACCAAAGTAAACTATATCCTTCTAGGGGAAGGTGTAAAAGAATTCCAAATTCCACCTCCAGATGGAAGTGGTAACTACACCAAAGCTTACACTAAAGCCCTGTACAATCACTTGTATAAGTGTATAGACTCAGCTGTTCCTGAGACAATCAAAGCCAGAGCACCAAATAAAAACAAGCTGTGCTGTTGGACATCCAGTGTCAACAAACTTTGCAACAAATACAAACAGTTGCTGTCTATGAAAACTAAGGTGAGGCCCAAACAATGGAAAAGCACCCTCCTCAGCCTTAACAGGCAAATAAGACAACATGTCAAATCCTCTAAGGGTAACATTGGGAAAAACTTAGCAATCACAGTCAAGGATAATCATAAGGCCTTTTACAGCTATGTACATAGCTTAAAAGTTAGAACCCAAGCATGTGCCAAATTAGTAACTAACAGTATCACACATACTGATCCTACAGAGATAGAAAACCTGCTAGAGGACAGGTTTAGTGAAAATTTCACTTTCTTATCCCCTCCAAACATATCACAAACCTGCCCCAACTCCCCTCCCACCCTACATATCCAAAGAGCAGGTCATTAAAACCTTATCTAAGGCAAAAATGCAGCCTGTATGAGACCAGACGGAATCTCAGGCTGTCTTCTAAACAAACTAAACCATGAACCAGCATCACCATTAAGTACCCTATTCACTCTCAGCCTAGCCACTGGCTTTGTTCCTGCTAAATGGTGAATAGCCACAATTATTCCCCTGCACAAAAGTGGCTTAACAACAGACCCAGGAAATTATAGATCCATAAGTCTGACTAGTCTCATCTGTAAAGCCATGGCTTCAACAAGGGTAGATCCTGCCTGTTAATCCTGGTGGATTTCTTCAAAAATGTGACCAGGGCCATTGACAAGGGCATATCTGGGTATACAGCATACCTTGACTTGGGAAAGGCCTTTGACACAATCCCACACTCAGGCATTGCCGATAAACTCAGCAAACTGAATGTAAACCCCTTTGTTGTAAGATGGGTTGCTAAATGGCTCACAAACCAGTCACACGCTATCAAAGTTGGTGACTCCACATCAACCAGCAGACTTGTCACCAGTGGGGTGCCACAAGGGTCACTGCTGGTCCCCCTACTGTTTGGCATATACTTCTCAGAAGTTCAAGCCAAAACTAAGGGGCTGTGGCTGACCAAGTTTATGGATGACTGCTAACTGGGTGCAACTACTGAATCCCCAAATGGTGTCAGTATACTTCAGGAGGGTCTTACCAAGACCAACGACTGGTGGTTCAGTTACAGTCTCAAGCTGAATGCAAAGAAATGCATCATCATTCCCTTCAGTAAAAACAATGTCCCTTCACACTATCAAATTAACAACAATATCCTATGTACCTAAAAAGTGGTAAAAGATCTGGAAAAACAAGTAGAATGCAACCTTAACTTTGACCAACATGCGTCTACTGTAGTAAGGAAGGCTTTCTACATGGCACATTTGATTAGCAAAGGCATCACCTCTAGAGTAAAGACAGTTAAAACCCCTCTATACCTGTCACTAATCAGGCCCATAATTGAGTATAATGCCTGTTTCGTATGTACCATACAAAACACCTGCAACAATTAGAGAGACTCAGAGGTTTCGAACTAAGAAGATTAAGGGACTCCAGCACATGCCTTACACAGACCAACTAAAGTCCCTGTCACTATACTCAGTATTGTATAGACTTCTTAAGTGACACTTATGCCTGGCTTACAAAGCAATCTCCAACCCAACCCTAATAGATCTACTGCATATCCATAAATCAAACAGGACTAGAGATACCCATTCCATGGACCTACATGTAGCCTGTGACTTGACTAGGACGTACTAGAGAGACAGACTTGTCTCCCTGTAACAGACGTGCCTTTGGAATAAGCTGCTAATTCATGTGAGGCAGAGCACCTCTATGACACTGTTCAAAAGGAACCTGGATGAGTAAATGGGGCACTGTAAATTCTTATCAGGAATAGTGCCCACAACTCTTCTGGACAAGGGCAGTCATTAATAAATACAATCCTGGGTGCTGACTAGAGTATCTATGGAATTACATTAGGATGAAATGGATAGGCTTGAAATTACCTCTTGGTCAATAGTCTAGTAAGCTCCTATGATCCTATGAAAAAGGACAGGTGAAACTCCATCATGTATAGCAGAAGAGATCTGTCAATGGAAGATGGTTGTAGCAGCAACACCAAGCACATATCTATATGGTACAGTAGGGACTGTACAGTGAAAATGTGCTATCTGTGATTGTCAGACAAGGTGATATAACAATGGGGAGGATGTCTGTGTGAAATAAGCATTCTTACATGAATACTGCAGAGGACATCTACCAGGGATCTGAAAGACAATTGGGGTAGGGTGCATATTGCAAAGCTGTGCAAACTGATATGCGTGAATATGAGTCTACTCTCAAGAAAGGTTTCCTTCAAGCTGGCCACAATTAAAGGATCATGGAAAACATTACAAGAACCAGCCATAATCATGGACAATATCAGAATAATACCACCAATAATCCCATTCCCCTGACACAATATATGTGATGTGGAGTGATAACAGATGAGCCTGCACACACACACACTTGAACAACTATCATGATACATCCACACTCTATGAGGGTAATCATGCACACTGTCTTGGCACTATAATATCTGCAGGTGATGTTAGGAACACTGCTATAACTGTAGGTCACAGTATGGGCAAAACAGACTAGTTGCCTTGTGTGCATGGAATATATACATATATATATATATATATATATATATATATATATATATATATATATATATATATATATATATATATATATACAGAGCACAATCCACACTGTCATGGAAGAGATACATGCAATTAATTTTGTCAAATATCTATGTATGTAGTGTGTGCATAAGCAGAACAGGTAACAGACATGCATCTGGTGTAAAAACTTGATTGGTGTTCTGCACCGTCAGACAGTCATGTATACTTCCCAGAAAGAACACCTAAGTGTGGCCACTAAGCTGTGTGACCGTGTACTGTGACAAAGGTGGTACACTTCAGTTACACATCACTGGAAGATGTGTAGGGAGGTACATGAAGAAGGGTGCATTGTACACAGTTATTGGTGTGATAAAGGCTGGAAAACATGAAATTATTATGGCCTCTGATATGCATGTCCTTCACATACCCAGTACTTGTGTTGCATTCAAGGGAGTAGTCAGCACTGTGACCACATGCTGGTGGATGTACTACTTACTATCTACCCTAGCATGTGGGTCACATACCTATTGGTCTAATTATAGGGTGTGATGTCCATATTATATCTGAGTGGTGTGCCTGTTTCCTGATTCAACAAATCCATCCATGTTTCTTGTCAATGCAGGTGTTGTCATGGGTGTGGCAGCAGTTTTTGGTCTGTGTTGATACTGTCTGTATCATACTAAAATCACAGCTGGAGTCAATGATTGCAACACAAGCTGTAGTCCTTCAGGCAGCTGTTTGGGCACAGGATGTGTATGTCACATGTGATGTCCATTACTTAACTAATGGGCAGGAAATGGCCTAGCAGAAAACTGTGATGTATTGACCTGATCACTGACCCTCAGATATGTGTCATACCACACACTTCAACATAGTGAGGTGCCAAATATGTCATACACAGGTCTACCCATTTGAGGATATAGCTGCTTATGACCACATATGACAATGGTGATTGAATATCTCAGTGTGGATTTGTGTCAAATGCCTTGACCTGTTCAAGTTCCACAAGATGATACCTTTGTCATCATGCATGCCCTCAATGACTTCTTTCAGAACATATAGCAGATGTAACGGATCTGATGTAGCATTAGTAACTTACACAGGTCTGTTGCACACACCTAGAATATTACTAGTGGTCATGTAGAAGAGGTCCATGATGACATGTTGGTGTACCTCACAGTCGAGGAGAGTCAGGATGTCTCTATACATGCATGCAACAGGTGCCCCCCCAACTCAGGAGGATGCATGTTGATGTACCCTCTTGTATGAGGATATAGGCCTTGCATTGAGCTGTGTATTCAACCATATTGGGAAGGTGTATGTGCTGAGTCATGCCATATGTGATCTGTGATGTTGTCACAGCTCATCGATTCTGTGTGATAGACTTGAATGAAGGTAAGACAGTGTATACTGCCTATTGTGATCTGGCCTAGTATTTTGACACAATCACACAAGCAGGTATCATTGAGAAAATCTCCAGATTGGGGATTAAACCTTACGTCAGTTGATGGGTAACCAATAACAGAACACATCATGTAAAAGTTGGTGAATCAACCTGTACAAGTAGAGCTGCCACCATTTGTAAACCCAGGGATCTGTGCTGGCCCTTCCCAGTTTGAACCATATTTCTCGACAATTCTGGCTAAAGTATATGGCCTTTGGCCTACCAGGGTTGCTGAGTCTTGCATATTGTGTGCATTCATTCAGTCCACCAATGGAGATAACATAATACAGAGGAGCTAACACACACAATGGAAGAGTGAGCAAGGCACACAATGTACAAATAAATGCAGAAATATGTGTTTGTAATATTGTCCATCTGAATAGTGGAGTTCTATGTTAATCACAGCATTGACAAAAGTCCTGCTATTCAGAAACCCTGTGATAGAAGCACTAGGAGCACATGTAGATAGCAATCTGAACTTTGACCACTAAGGGTCCACACTTCTATTGAAAGACTATGTTGTGTACATCATAGGTCACACTATCATTCTGAGATCTTAGGATTGTACAACAGCATTGTAGTCAAATCTTATTACAACACTAATACAATATAATGTTCTTTTTTACATTTACCTTAACAGACACATGTAGCAGCTGGAGAGATTACAGGCCTTCTCAGCAAGATAGCAGAAGGCCTCCAAACCATGCCATGATGTATGTATATAGATTAAAAGCCATGTCACTGTAATCTTTATGGTATAAGCTGAGGTGACTTCTACCTGGCCTCCAGTCCAGTCTCTGATGCTGCTCTGGTCAGAGTACTGCATATCCAGTAATGTGATATAGTTGATGACATCAACAGTGTCTGCTGAGGAGAATATAACAGTGTCCTACATGCTGGTGTAAAATGCTTTCTGTAATATCAAGCAATAATAATTACACAAACTGTAGAACATAGTACTCTACGCAAGCACCACAGCTCAAGTACAACCTAGAGTGCTTCAGAAAACACTTTATAGGTGATGACATCAGGAGTGTCTGTTAAGGAGAAGATGACAGTTACCCACATGCTGGTGTAAAATGCTCTCGGCAATAGCTCGCGCACACACACACACACACACACAAACACACACACACACACACACACACACACACACAGTTGACTACAGTGAGAATGGAACCCCTACTTATCTAAATACACAGACTACACAACACTTTACTTACTGCAAGCACCATGACACAGTATGGATTAGACAGGAGTGCAGCTAAACTTATAGTAGATGACATCAGCAGGCCATGTGTGAGACAAGATTTTGTGAGGATTGTATGAAATAGATGCGTAGGCATGTTGTTGTTGTTTGTCTTTTGGCCTTTTCCTGGTAAGGGGTCGCCACAGTGGAACTCCATTCCACTAATGATTGGCAGTAGATTTTTTTTACGAAACACCGAGGTGCCAGCTCGACGCCCAACCTTCAACGAAGGCACGCCCATTTACGCATGCATGTCTTTTGAACGCTACCCAACCACAGGGAGGAAATGCAGACTCCACACAGAAGGCACTCCCAAGCCAAGCCAAGAATCGAACAGGAGAACCTCTTACTGTGAGGTAACAATGCTACCGCTGTATCCCCTGCAAGTATCAAAATACTGTCAGTCTATGGTATTGGATCAGTAACTGTGCCATTCACACTTCTGCTCTGTTGTCTAGAAACACACACACATCCAGTTGACTGCACTGAGAACAGAAACCCTAGCTATTTAACTATACAGACTATAGAACACAGTACATTACACAAGCACCATGGCACAAATTTGATTCATATATGACTGCAGGTGAACTTATAGTAGATGACATAAGTAGGCCATATGGGAGACAAGAGATTGGGAGAGCTGTATGAAATGGATGTGCAGGCATGTGCAAGTATCAAAATACTGGCAATACATGACATTGGAGAAGTAACTGTAGGATACATACATCTGCTCTGCTGTCTAGACACACACCCAGTCTACTACAATGAGAACAGAACCCCTGCCTATCTAACTATAGAACACAATACATTACACAAGTGTCATGGCACAAGTCTGATTTATACAAGAGTGCAGGTGAACTTATAGTAGATGACATCAGCAGGCCATGTGGGAGACAACAGGTTGGGAGACCTGCATAGGCACATAGGTTCATATGAGGTTACTAGCCTAATAACACTAGGGTATTTAGAAGCCTAGCTCTGTAACAGCACAAGTACCCTTACTGAGCATAGTTGGATGGTCATGTTTAGCAGATGAGTCTGTGAGCAGCATCAATTGGCCCTGTTCATGAGGGACACAGGTGCCGATTACGTGACTTTACAATCACCCATTCAGTAGTCAAGGTTGTGCTTGAACAGTGTCATTGAGAAGCAGTGCTTCACACACAGTGGGACCCAATTAAAGTGGAGTGTGAATTGTTTTGGGATATATCTGTCTCATCACCATGTTCTGTTTCTGTCATAGGCTAGGTTCAAAACTCTCGGCCAAATTATTCTTGCCCCATTTGAATTGCAAATGTCCATCATTCCCAGAAGGGTAGGGTCTGAGACTGCTCTGAAAGGTAGTCATAGGTCAACTCTCAGCAGCCTGAATGTTATCAAGTACAGTGACAGGTATATCAGTCATTCCATGAATGTCATATTTGGAGGCCTGGGAGTTTCCCAGGCACAACCATGTGTTTTCTCCAATTGCTGCAGGTGTCTGGTGAGGTACAGACAGATGTGAGCATTGTAATCCATTATTGGTGAGATAAGGGTAGAGTATAGCAGCGGTATGACTACCCTGGTCTTGGATGTGATGCCCATATGTATGGTGTGTGCAATGCAGGTTGTGTGTGTTATCACTAGGGACACATAGTGATGAAAGTATAGGTTGCTATCAATATGTGTTCCTAAGTCTCACAACACTGTGTTTGAGCTTAGGGGTTGCTATTATCATAATTAGCAGGGGTACTTCAATGACAAAGGTGACAAACAGTCATTGTATTCTTTAAACTTCAGTGAGTTTGGCACCAGTCATCACTCTCTGTCATCTCCTTCTGTAATATGTTACCATCATTGCGGGACTCTATGTGAGTGTGTCCAGCTAACAGTCATCTGAAAACCTGGTAAACCACAGGTCATCTACTGTTGCTTGTGCTACAGGGAAGTATCTTCCAAACAGTTGAGGGCCCAGCACAGATCCTTGTGGTATTCCACTGGTAAGTGGGCTACTGGTGGACATGCTGTCCCCAAGTTGGAGAATGTGTATTCTGTCATTGAGCCAGTTGGCTATCCATCTAGTACTGTATGGCCTAATTCTCAGATGGGAGATCTCACTATGTGATATGAAGGGAGGACAGTGTCAAAGGTCTTGGACTACTCAACATAGGTGGTATGTCCTGTTATCCCTCATCCAGGTCTTTTGGGCCAGTATCCAAAAAGTCCACAAAGGCAAGATCTCCTCTTGATTATTTCAAAATGGGTGTTGAATGTCAGCTATGTCCCTGTGGAAATGGTCCATGCTGATTCCTGCACTAGCCTTGCAGATAAGGCTTTTTATGCATATGGGTAAATAGTTGTAGTTCTGCATGTTACCAGATTTATATGCACTGCATAGTACACAGCATTTTATATTACATTTTGCAGTGTGGCTCGTATGTGTGGAAAATGTACTGAGACCCCATGGATGTATTTTAAATATATGACATGTGGTTAGATAGGGCCCTCAGTCTGTAAGGTTTCTACATGTAATTTCATGATGTCATGCAAAGGGAATGGACCGTAAACAGCAGTAATACAGCATAATATATATATATATATATATATATATATATATATATATATATATATATATATATATATTTCCATAGCATGGCAAGCAGCAGGTTTGCACTATGGTTAATAAAGTGCATATGCATGTGAGGTACATATTTTTCGCCCTGCTTAGCGGTGCACAAACACGAGCACATTACTAAGGTCTGACAGTTAATCCTGAGTCTCTGGAATACACCTGCTACTTAACTTATTCTTTGGCAGCATGTGTTAATATAATTAATGCAGAAATGTATTCCTTTTGGGGGCCAGATGGTACTGGGTTCGAATACAGCTATATCTATTACTTTTTATACTTTATACTTTATTATTTCCACTTAATATCCTCACACACTTTAAGGTCAATGATATAGAATGTCTCACACACTGCATGTCTCAGATTACTGCTCAGATTCATGAAGAATGGCCAACAATGACAATAATGTAAGACAGAGCTGTATATTTGCAAGCAATAATCATGACAGGTTGTGTGATCACTAGGTGCACTACATCTAAAACTATTTCTTCTTCTTCTTCTTTGGGCTTTTCCCGGTTAGGGGTCACCACAGCAAATCATTTGTCTTCTCATGATTGGCAGTGGAGTTTTTACGGTGTTGAGTTGCCAGCCTGATGCCCAACCTTCCACAGAAGGCACACACACATTCACACCTAGGGCCAATTTAGAGTGTCCAATCCACCTACTGCATGTATTTGGGATGTGGGAGGAAACTGGAGCACCCGGAGGAAACCCATGCGACCACAGAGAGGACATGCAGACTCCACACAGAAGGCACCGCAGCTGAGAATCGAACCAGAGAACCTCTTACTGTGAGGCGACAACGCTAACCGCTGCACCACCGTGGCCACACTACATCTAAAACTACTAAATGTACAAATAATAGTTGCATTCTTTGATATCACTGTAGATGCTGTTCCATTTGGTTGTGTGCATACTGACTTAAGGTATTTGCTGCAAAGCTGTTTGTGTGGCCAAGAGGGATAAGGCACCCATCCTGTGTTCTGAAGTTGCATTTGAGTGAATGTTCAAATGTATACCTATGTAGTAATATCCCATGTATGCTAACATTTTCTAGCATATATGTCATAGGTTGCTTTTCCTACTTTCAGCATTGTCACCCATTTTTCTCTCTCTCTCTCTCTCTTTTTTTTTAATTTGCCAGTGTTTGAACAATGCCCTGCTTAGTGCAAACACGGAAAATGGAGAAGTATGAAAGGCAGGTTTAGCTGGCTGTGCTTATTCAATAGGTGTGAAGCATGGCAGTGTGCAAACTGGCCTACCTAGGAAGCAGAAAGAACCCAGACAGCCAAAAATAAAAACTGAATGCATTCAATTAATACTATTGGGCCTCGTGCAAACTCACTAAGTGACTTTGCCCTGCTGTTAATAGCAAGAACTTCAGAATGATTAGCAAAATATGTAATGTCATGTAACTAATCCTGTGGCAGCAGATGTAAGTGCAGGGCTGGAATACTGGTGCTGGGTTCTAGTACAGGGTGTGCATCCTTTGTTTTACTGTTATGACACTGAAGTTTATGGCAATAAACTACAACATACACAAGTGTTCCATCAATCCTCTTGTAGCAACAGATGTAAGTATAGAACTGCCATAGTCATGGTTCTATGATCAAGCACGGCATATTCCATGCACTTTTACTTTTGCTCCACTTCCCATTATTTATTATTACATTATTATCAAATGTATGACTATCAGTATACTGTGTATTATATTTCTGTAAGTATATTTCTGCTATGTGGACTGGCATGGCCTTCATATTTGCCTAACACAAATACACAACTGCCTGTACATCCAATAACCCACATAATTGCAACTTCAATTATGTAATTTCTCACTGCTTGTCATAGCTGCATAGCGCTTACCATCTGCAAACACAGTGCATGGAGGTGCACACTGCTGAGCACTGTGTTTGCGCAATGGTAAGTGGTGCACATTTTCAAACACTATGCACACTCCCAGTAAACACGATAATTGGAATTGGTGGGAAACCACCAGTCTCCATTGCTGTTGATCTGGGGTAGACATTGGTGGCATTTGTGGAGAGGGTGTGACATTTAGGGCAAAGGGATGGGTGTCCAGGAGTTCAAGATTTTTATTGGACTCCTAGTTAAACACTACAGTGCCAGGCTCTTGCAGGGGGACTATTCTGGCTCCCAATATAAAACTGAAGCTTGAGGTAGTTTGGCCTGGGCTGTATCCAGTGCCTCTGATATCCCACATGTTGGTCACCAATGTAGACATCACTTTAGTGACCTATGTCAGAGGAAGCAGGATACATTCCATGCTTGGTTCAAGGAATTTAGGACTGTGGACATCCAACAGATGTGTAAGTATCAACTACAGAGAGTACTTGTAAGACTTTTAAAAGCTGAATTTAGGCAGGACTTGTATTCATAGTGGTATTCTGTTCTTTTTTTTCCACAGCTGTCATGGAAAGGGAAGTTAATGCAAGAATCCATTGGCCTAGATTGGGGAGGATGAGGGAAGCATGTGGTATGTATGCTACAAAGAGTAGTGTTATTGTAGCATTAAAAGTTAAGTTGGTATTTTATAGAGTTGTATCAAACTGAGCATATATATCTCAACTGTACAAGCAAGTGTGCATGCATTAGTCCGTAGTACAGACCACAAGTACAAAATTAGACTTTAGTCAGAGCTTGTGGGTTCAAATATCACATTTCCCAACTATACAATACTGTTAATTCTTCAATTATGTGTTACTTAAAGAATTAAAGTAAAAGCTCTATACCAGTGGCACACATGCCCTGCTGTAAACTGTTAATCTGTGTAATTGGAAGATACGTGTCCAATATATGCATATATCAAGGGCATACCTCTCAACCTGGAAACATCAAAAATCTGGACAACGACCCATGAAAAATAGGTACAAATCTGTATGCTGATTAACATAACATTTGCATATATAATTATGTAATTCCACCCACATCAATGGAATTCAGAGATACCAACTTTTAAATGCAAACTGAAGAACAGACAACCAAAATATGATCAGGAAATACAAAATAAGCAGAACAAACGTGTTTTATTTATATTAATATTTGAACTTGTGCAAAACTAAAATACAATTTTCTTTTATAAAAATCAACTGGAGCTGCACTTCAGCTTTCATCATTAAATAACACAAACTCAGACATTAGTAATGTCATGTCAATCAACAATTAAAGAATCAAAGTAACTAAACAGTCCACTTTTTATCAGAAACAGAGAACTATCAGTCATGGCCCTATACAAAGATTTAACTGTATGCAACAAAATCCCTGGACTACATCACTTAATAATGCAATAGTGCTTTAAAAAGTTATGAAACTACTTTGCTAAATTTAGTAATGTGCCTTCCTGAAAGTGCATCCAAATAGAAATTCAAGGAAAAAACAAAAATATGTTATTTTTGTCTATAACCATAAAGAAACAGTGTACTATTACATATATCAGGTATATGTACTTAAGATTACTAAGGGTTTGCATTACGTCTCACCTGAGTATTGTATATTTTCCATCTTCACAATATGCAGCAGTCACTGCTGTTTGTCACTTTTAACATGAAAAGGCTGGTCAGATCAGTAAAATGATCTTGTCCCACAGTCCCAACTAAACCATTTTGTTTATATCACTTACATAACCAATGAGATAACTTCAAAACAGAAAAGCACTTTCAGTCATTTGCATTTCTTGGTGAATCACAATAAATCCCATGTTAGCCTCTAAGCTGCCTTCACGTCTGGTTAAACAATGGCCTTTACTGATTTAGGCAACCAATCAAACACTTGTATTCTCATTCCGTCTTATTGATCGAGTAATAATGTCTGTTAGGTTCAAGTGTAGCAGGTATATTTCATTACAGGAAAAAGTCACTTGCATATATATTTTTGCAAGCTGATACAAATAATGCATTGGACTGGAATACTGCATACACAGATGCCATGCATAACAAAAAGCTTTACAAATATACACTAACTTATAAGGGGGGGGGTTCTGACCTGATGCCATCATGCCAACACCAACTTAAAAACTACATAAACTGTTTTGCTTTCAGAAACAAGTAAACTAATTATTCTCACTGTCCCATGTGTCTCCATTACAACATTGCTCCCAAAATGCACTTTTCTCAACTGTTGTCTACATTATTAATTGCTAAATCAAAAAAGATATTTTCTGGGTGAAGAGAGTTCGGGTACATTCACCTGTATGTTCCAGATCATTTTCCCTTTCCAAATGTGATTATGTGACACAACTGAGATCTACAGTTTCTGCTCCAGAAAATAACCTGAGAAACAAGAGGAGAACAAGTAAAATGAGCTCTGAACAGTTCCATAGTGCCACCACCTTCTTTCCCATTCAAATCAAAGAGAAAACCTGGCTCAAGGGTGTCGGAATGTAAGTCTCAAAAATTACCAGCATCCTGCACCGGCCTTAAGACTTTTCCCAGTTCCCATCTAATAGTTACTGATCATGACATTTGCAAGTACCAATAGGAAAGAAATGTGCCTGCCCATGCATACTATTTATAATTAATGAAAACTCACAGAGGCATCTTTACTTATTTCTTTTTCACTTTACCTTTACAAATATGCGTGGAGTGAATTTTTACTTGAAATGCACATAGGACCTGTCCTGCTTCTTTCTTATGTCAGAAACAAAAAAACACCATGAAAGTTCAGACATTGACTGGATTTCTACTCGTAAAATGCAGATATGACCTATCCTGCTTCTTTAAAAAAAAAAAAAAGCATCTTGAAAGTTCAGACGTTGATGCAGAATTCTCTTTGGCTGGCAGCTCAGCAAGTTTTGGGAGAGCTGCAACCATAAACGATTTTTTATTAGCTCGCAAACAGGCTGTTGGGCGACATACAAGTTAAAACATAGTGCATACTGTAATGTAATTGTAATTGCAACCAGTTTTCCTTAAGTAACCCAGTACACTATGAGACCTTGACATACCATAGTTCAGATAGTAGGTTTTGCATATGCCCTTCTTTAAGCGAGTATTTCCATGTATTTAAATTGATAAAGACCATGTCAGCACCTGGGACATAACCCCATTTTCAAGAATGCCCATTGACTGATTGATTACTCCTGAGTCGGGCACAAGTAACATTAGATTTTGCTTGTTAAATAAAATAAAATCAAGAGATTAAAAAAACTCAAACCTCAGCCCAACAAAGTGCATCCAAGTCCTAGGCACAGTAGTCCATACCCTGTCTAAACTAACTAAACTGCTGTCTCCTTGACTGCCATGCTGTGTAGTCTGTAATTTGAAAGAAGTCCGAGACACGCACTATTCTGGTAAACACGTTGCTTGCTGCTCAAACATAAAGTACAGCAGGTAGCAGCCAATGAGTTTGTCGGTCATATTCCTTGAGCCCACAGCCGAATTCCAACAGGCAGGCAGGCTGCTCACAATGCTGACGTCATCGCACATGCCTCTACATGCGATGACTTCAGTGGAAAATTGCTGAGGGGAAAAAATTTAAAAAACAGCCAGGAAAGAATCGGGAATAAAGGGAGCCAATCGGAAATCCATGAAACTCCATTATTTGAACTTCAAAACCGGTAAATGCAGAGGAATTCAGCACAGTTGAGAGGTATGGTCAAGGGGTATTGCTGCAATCTGTAGTATAGTGTGCATCTGTTAGGTGTTGGTAGTCTTAAAAGTAAAAGTTATCTGATAAGAGATTGTAGTCTTAAACAGTAAAGGTTAAGATAACAGAGTCAAATAATCATATTAATGCATTGTATGTTACTCTCACTCCAATCCTTATGTCTCTTTTTACTTTATTTTTATCATTTTTTTTATTGTTTGTTTTATTTTATTATGTGTTGTCAACATGTGTCCATGTGTACCACATCATGAAATGCTCCTCAGCACAGCTGGGTAAACCTGCCCCACAAGATCTGCCTGCCCCCACTCCACTGGCCCTGGCACTATTGCCCAGCACATTTGAGAGCCAATCTGGCAGCACCACCTCTGCTGCCCCTGCACTGCCATCCCCCTCAGGTAGTCCTGCCCCAGAGGCTAGACCAGTGGTTCCCTGTGGGAGCAATAGCAGAGGTGGTGAGTTTATCATGCATACCAAGTTGTCAGGGATGGTGAGTAGGGTTATGCTCTGCACAGTTGGTGCATGCCTATGCTGGATGGAGAGACTGCTGGCCTTTATTGTATGTAGTACCAGCAGGAGCAGAAGAAAATGTCAAAAGCTCCAGGCAGTGGTTGAGTGAGGTGATAGTGATGACAGTCCTGTGGGTGAGGAATTGATTCTCACTGTCAGCCAGCTTGGTGACCATGGGATCTGGATGTTCCCTCCCTCACCTGAACAATGGTGTCCACTAACCTCTTGTTTCCATCATCGTCCTTGTGTCTTTTCTTGTCTGTCTTGTCTTTCTACAATTTCTTCCTTTATCAGACCCAGACATACCTACGTCCCTTCCCTAACATTCCTCTCTGTCTCATAAAAAAAAAAATGGGCACCTGTCTCACAAAAAAAAATATTATCCCATACATAGCTCTCCATTCAACACGTATCTTCATGACACACTTGATTCAATCCAACTGGCTACACAACATGATTGTGTTGTGGTCACCCCTTTTTCTGGAGGTGACAGTCCAAATTCAGCTAATATTCTGCATATATTATCAGATTTTACTGTTGAAATGGATAGCTATGGTTCTTTCTTACCTCCCTACTCTACAATCCTGTATTGCTTTCCATTTATTTTTTGCTCTGTTTGCTCCCCATTTCACCACTGTCCTATCTCCCCATTTCTTTTCTTTATTGTATTATTGCATGATGGTGTGCATCATGCACAAATGTGCAGCAATGGTAATGCAAAAGTCTTTAAAAGTATTCTATATAGTTGTATTCAAACCCAGAACCATCTGCAACCAAAAAGGAATGTGTCTCTGCATTAAGTTCATTAACACATGCTGCCACAGAGTCAGTTAAGTAGCAGGTATATTCCAGACACTCAATACTAACTGTCAGACTTTAACAATGCAGCTCACATTTGCGCACTGTGTATGTCACATGCATATGCACTTTGCTAACTGTCGCACAAACCCATTGCTTGCTGCACTATGGAAACGTATATATCAGGCTGAATTACTGCTGCTTACTGTCCATTTCCTTTGTATGACATGAAATTACATGTGAAAACATTGTAAACTAAGGACCCTATCTAACTATATGTCATATGCTTAAAATACATCTATGTGTTGGCATCCCTCCAAACATTACATCCCTAGGGTCTCAGTACTTTTTCCACACATATATCAACCACACTACAAATTGTAACATAAAATGTTGAGTGTTATGCAATGCATATCGGACTGGTAACATACAGAACTACAACTATTGACTTGTGCCTAAAAAGCCTCATCTTCAAGGCTAGTGCAGGAATCAGCATGAACCATAGCCACAGTGTTATAGGAGACCTTCAACACACTTGACCCTACACATTTTGTTTTTGTCAAGGGCAGATCTTATTGACCCATGTGGACATCTTGAATACTGACTCAAAAGACCTAGATGAGGGATAACAGGACAAACAACCTATATTGTGTTATCCAAGGCTTTTGCCACTATCCCCCATTTCATGCTTCGTAGTGAAGATCAGTGACAGAACATACACTCTCATTGTTGGGGACTGCACCTCCACCACTAGCCCATTCACCAGTGGAATATCACAAGTATCTGTGCTGGGTCCTCAACTGTTTGTAAAATACTTCACTGAAGTAAGGCAACAGTACATGACCTGTGGTTTAGCAAATTTGCAGAGGACCATTAACTAGACACACTTATATAGAGTCCCCCAATGATGGTAACGGTTTACTGTCAAATGATTGAAATTCATTTGGTCTACGTTCATTTGGTCGAAATCATTACATCGACAGGTCATAATATTGATGCCAAAATGTCTATATTTAAATGGTTGGCACACACCTCAAACTAACACTAGCATTTTTGCAGGGGGGCTGCGCCTCCCACACCCCCCACTACTTGTATATTACAACTCCAAGATCGCACAACAGTGCTGACAAGGATAATTCCTTGCCTGTTGTCAACATAAGGTCAACAGAAGGTCGACAGCACTGTCTGTTGACCAAAGGAACTACTTAATATTAATTAGTCGACCAAATATGTCGACCAAATGAACATTAGACCAAATTAATTTCAGTCTTTTGATAGCAAACTGATGGCAACATATTACAGTAAGGGCTGACACAGAGTAATGATCGGTGCCAAACTCATGGACTGAACTTCAAAGCATACAATGACACTTTGTTCCCTTTGTCAGTGAAGTACCCCTGCTAAGTATAATATATGCAGCACCCCCTAAGCTCAAACACAATGTTGTGAGACTTGGGGACACATGTTAATAGCAATCTACAATTTCATCATTATGTGTCTACAGTGGTGACACACACAATCTGCATTTCACACATCAAACATGTGGACATCACATCCAAGATCAGGGAAGTCATACCTCTGCTGTACTCTACCCTTATCACACCAATAATGGAGTACAATGATTACATCTGTCTGTACTTCACCACACACCTCTAGCAGTTGGAGAACACATGGTTGTGCCTGGGACACTCCCAGGCCTCCAAACATGAAATACATGGAAAGACTGGCATACCTTTCACTGTACTTGGTAACATGCAGGCTGTTAAGAGGTGACCTATGGCTGCCCTGCAGAGCAGTCTCAAACCCTGCCCTTCTAGGAATGATGGATATCTGCAATTCAAATGCGACAAGGATAATTTGGCCCAAGGCTCTCAACCTAGCCTGTGACATAAACAGAAAATGCCGGGGGGGACAGATATATCCCACAACAATTCACACTCCTCTGTAATAGGCTTCCTCTGCATTCGAGGCACTGTTGTTCAATGATCATGTTCAAGCGCAACCTTGACTACTGGATGGGTGATTGTAAAGTCACCTCTGGGCTGGCACCTGTATCCCACATGGACAGGGCCAGTTGGTGCTGTTCACAAACTCACTCTGCTAAGAATGACCATCCAACTAGCTCAATAAGAGTATTTGGGTTGTTCTTCAGCTAGGCCTCTAAACACCCTAGTGCTATAAGTCTAGTAGCCTCATATGGATCTATGAAGCTACTTGCCTATGCAGACCTCCCAACCTGTTGTCCCCCCCACATTGCCTGCTGATGTCATCTACTGTAAGTTCACCTGTACTCTTGTATAAATCAGACTTGTGCCATGGTGCTTGCATAAGTACTGTGTAGTTAGATAAATAGGGTCCCTGATCTCACTGCCACTGAGTGTGTGTGTGTGTGTGTGTGTGTGTGTGTGTGTGTGTGTGTGTGTGTGTGTGTGTGTGTGTGTGTGTGTGTGTGTGTCTAGACAGCATAGCAGACATGTGTATCCTACAGTTACTTATCCGATACCATAGATTGCCAGTATTTTGATACTTGCACATGCCAACACATCCATTTCATACAGGTCTCCAAACCTCTTATCTCCACATGGCCTGATTATGTCATCTACTATAAGTTCACCTGCACTCCTGCATAAATCAGACTTCTTCTCTGGTGCTTGCATAACATACTGTGTGCTGTATTCTGTGTAGTTAGATAGGCAGGGGTTCTTTTCTCACTGCAATCAACTGGGTGCGTGTGTGTGTCTAGAAAGCAGAGCAGGAGTGTGTATCTCATAGTTACTGCTCCAATGTCATGGATTAACTGTATTTTGATACTTGCACATGCCTACAAACCCATTTCATACAGGCCTCACAACCTCTTGTCTCCCACTTGTCCTGTTGATGTCATCTACTATAAGTTCACATGCACTCCTGTATAAATCAGCCTTGTACCATGGTGCTTGAGTTAAGCACTGTGTTCTGTAGTCTGTGTATTTAGGCAGGAATACCATTGTCCCTGAAGATAACTCTGTGTGTGTGTGTGTGTGTGTGTGTGTGTGTGTGTGTGTGTGTGTGTGTGTGTGTGTGTGTGTGTGTGTGTGTGTGTGTGTGTTTGAGAGAGAGAGCTGTTGCTTGTCATTACAGAGAGTGTTTTATACCAGCATATGAGACACTGTTATCTTCTCAACAGACACTGCTAATGTCATCAGCTATAAAATGTTGTCTGAAAGACTCCATATCGGACTTCAGCTGTGGCATTTGCATAGAGTACTGTGTTTTGTAGTCTGTGTAATTAGATAGGTAGGGGTTCTATCCTCCTTGCAGTCAACTGTGTGTATGTGCGAGCTTTTGCTTGACATTAAAGAGAGCATTTTACACCAGCATGTGGGAAACTATTATCTTCTCCTCAACAGACATTGCTGATGTCATCAGCTATAACATGTGTTTTGAAGCACTCTAAGTTGGACTTGAGCTGTGGCACTTGTGTAGAGTACTGTGTTCTATAGCCATTGTAATTAAATAGAGACTCTAGTCTCACTGCAGTTAACTGTGTGTGTGTTTGTATGAGCTGTTGCTTTACATTCTTCTTCTTCTTCTCCATTCGGCCTTTCCTGTTAGGGGTTGCCACAGTAGAACAACAGTCTGCAGAATGATTGGCAATGGATTTTTATGGTGTCAAATTGCCAGCCTGGCACTCAGCCTTCCACAGAAGGCACATGCATGCACACACACTCACACACACACACACACACACACACACACACACACACACACACACACACACACACACACACACACACACACACTCACTCACTCAACCTAGGGCAAATTTAAAGTGTCCAGTCCACCTGCAGCATGTCTTTGGGATGTGGGAACTGTTGCTTGACATTACAGAAAGCATTTTACACCAGCACATGGGACACTGTTATCTTCTCCTCAACAGACACAGCTGATACCATCAGCTATAAAGTGTTGCCTGACAGACTAAAAATTAGAATTGAGCTGTGCCCTAAGTACTGTGTTTTGCAATATCCATGCTTACATATGTAAGGGTTCTATTCTCACTGCAGTCAACTGTGTGCATGTGTGTGTGTGTGTGGGGGGGTGAGATGCTGCTTAACATTACAGAGAGAATTTTACACCAGAATCTGGAACACTGGTATATTCTCCTTAGCAGACACTGACAATGTCATCAACTATATCATATTTTCGGAAATGCAATACTCCCACCAGGGCAGGGTTAGAGACTGGCATGGAGGCCAGGCAAAAGTCACCTCATCATATATCATAAAAATTACAGCACCATTGCTTTTAATCTATCTACATACATCATGACATGGTTTGTAGGCCCTGTGTTATCATGTTGAGAAGGCCGGTGGTTTCTCCAGCTGCTACATGTGTCTGGTGAGGTACATGTGAAAAATAGTATGATACTGTGTTAGTGTTGTAATGAGGTTTGACTATGGTGCTGTCATAGAATTCTAAGATCTCAATATGATGGCATGACTTATGATGTCCACAACATAGGCTTTCAATAGCAGTGTGGACACTTGGTAGTCAAAGTTCATATTGCTATCTACATGTGTTCCCATGTTTTTGCATAGCAGGACTATTGTCAATGCTCTGCTTAACATGGAGCTCTATTTTTCAGAAGAAAAACATTACAAACACACATTTTGGCATGTATTTGTACATTGTGTGCTTTTGTCACCATTCTATTGTGTGTGTTAGGTCCTCCTGTACTATGTTGTCACCATCGGTGGACTTAATGATTGCACACAATATGCAAGACTCAACAAACCTGGTAGGCCAAAGGCCATATACTTTCACTGTAACTGCCGAGAAATACAGATCAAATAGTGAAGGCCCTGGGGTTTGCCAATGGTAACTATTTATTTTATTTATTTTATTTTATTTTACATTTGTTGACCGGGCTAGTCTAGCTGGATACATGTCCATTTTCAGTAGAGGCCCGGGGAGAAAAGCTCCATAGATTTGACAAAAAACATCAGAAGATCAGGTCCTAAGTATTACATTCAAAGTCAAATGAACAAGTAATAGGGTTATACAAATAATTTAAAGAGGTAAACAGTCTTAGGTCGTTGGAGTACCATAGCTACAATGAAGTCCCTTGCAATTTGGATTGGGTGGAAATTAGGTAGTCCTGGGATGTTTGCTATTAATCAGGATTAGAACATGGGCATAGCCATTCAGACTTTAGGAGATCTTTGAGTTGTTTTTTGAATTGGTGGGGTGAGGTCTTGTGTCTTAGGTTGTTTGGAAGGGCATTCCAGGATTTTCCAATGGAATTAGCATAGAGTGCTTCACCTCCCGGATTGTTAGATTTAATAGTTTGAATTTGTAAGCTTTTGGATGATCTAAGGGATGTAAGGTTAGAGTAGGGGGTAAATATTTTGTTCATTGAGGGGGTTTTGTCAGGATGGTGGATTGCTTTGAAAGCCTCAATGAGTTGATTGAGTTTGAGAATGTTAGGTAGTTCTAACCAATCTATTGTTCTGAGATTGTTGCAGTGATGTGTACGATAGGGCATTCCTGTTATAAATCTAGCTATGTGGTTATAGGTTGTAGATAGTTTGTTGAGTTCTCTTTTATTAAGGAAGGAGAATATCGGGGAGGCATAGAGGAGTGTGGAAAGGAGGTGAGTCCGGGCAATGGTTAGTTTAGTGTGTGGGGTTAGGAAGTTCTTAATTCTATACATGGACCCGAGTTTCTTGTTTACCGACTTAATGGTCAGGTTGATATGAGTATCAAATTTAAGCTTGTGGTCTATGGTCACACCTAGTAGTTTGGTGTGGGAGACAGGGTCGATTATGGTCCCATTATTGGATGTCACTTGAATGATGGGGTGGTTGGTGCTAGGAGATTCATTTCCTTGATGGGTAGAAGTAGTGGGGAAAAACAGAAGTAATTTGGTTATGGATGGGTTTAGTAAGAGTTTTAGTTCCAAGAACCATTTTTCAACTAGGGAAAAACAGTTTTGGGTTGCGACTTGGAGTTTGTCGAGGGAGCTGTCAGAGCAGATCAGGGTGGAGTCATCTGCATATTGTATGCAGGTGGCTTTGGGAATGATGGAGTGCAGATCATTAATAAATATGGAGAAAAGAAGAGGACCAAGGATAGATCCTTGGGGAACGCCGATATTTGTGGGGAGTAGGTCGGATAAGCTATTTTCCCATTGAACAGCCTGTTGTCTACAAGAAAGGTAGTCATTAAACCAGTCTATGGTAGTTTTGCTAAGATAGTATGCCTCCAGTGTGTGGATCAGCTGCTGGTGATTGACCATGTCGAAGGCTTTGGATAGGTCGAGGAAGAGCACAGAGGATATTAATTTATTGTTTCGATTGTGGTTAACTGAGTCAACAAAGGAAAGGAGAGCAGTAGTTGTGCTATGATGAGGGCAAAAGCCGTGCTGGGTGTGAGACAGGAGGTTGTTTCGAGTAAGATGGGTAATGAGCTGCTTGTGAATGCAGCGTTCCATGATTTTGGCTAGAGGAGATAGTATAGCTATGGGTCTGTAGTTTGATGTGTCAGTGGAAGATCCACCTTTATGTAGAGGGATGATGTGGGAGATTTTCCAAATAGAGGGAATAGAAGCTTCTGAAATGGTCCGGTTAACCAAGATAGAAACAGGGTAGGCTATGGCATCAGATGCAATTTGTAGGTAATTGGCTGGGAGCAAGTCAGCCGCTAGGGTGGTTGGTTTGAGTTTATTTAAGAGGGTTCTAATATAGGAGGTAGGTACGGGTTGGAGGTTAAAGGAGGGTTGAGTTGGGTCTTTGGTTGAGGGTGTAGCCGAGGGAGAAGTAGTAAGTTGGTTGGCGAGGGACTGGATGGTTTCTGTGAAAAATGAATTAAAGGTGTTGGCTATTTCTTTAGAATCTTTACCAATGAGTTTTTCAGGGGTAGGGGTGGTGGATTTACCTGGATGAAGGAGGTGATTAAAACCGGCCCAGAATTTTTTGGGATTATTCTGGTGTTTATTTTGGAGGTGACAGTAATACTGTTTTTTGTCAGACAATACGGCTGCTTTAGTTGAGTTTCTAAGCTGAAGAAACTTGATGCGATCTAGTGGGGGTTTAGAGGTTCTCCATTTGTGCCAGGCCTTGTCTCGATGTTTAATTTTGGCTTTAGTGTCCTTTGTTAGCCAGGGTGTGATGCGTACCTTAGTTCTAGTAAGACGCTTAGGAGCATGGGAGTCAAGTATTTTTAGGAAAGTGTTATTAAAATATAACACACTCTCATCTAAGGGTAAAGTTTTTAGGATGGACCAATTGCATGCCTTAAGTTCTGCAATAAAATGGTCTGGGACAAAATTCTTACTGTTCCTAACTAGTCTGGATTGTGGATGATTTGAAGTTGGACACTTGTGCTTTATAATAAAGGTAATCAGGTGGTCACTAAGGTCGTTGGGAAGGGTCCCTGTAGTATAGTTATTTGGAGCCTTGTTTGTAAGTATCCAGTCAAGGATGCTCTCTTGTGTTGAGTATTACCAATTCTGGTGGGAGATAGAATATTTTGAGAGAAGCCATGTAAGTTAATGGGGAGAGGATTTGGTAGTTCGGAATAGAGGGCCCAGTTAATATTAACATCCCCTAGAATTATGGTTTCTTGGGGATAGTTGGTAGCAAACCAACTGAGGATTAGTTCTAGGTTTTCAATATTTTTGCCTGGTGGTAGATAAGTTACTATGAGATTAATACTTTTTTGGTTGTTTAGGCGAATCTTTAGCGCAATTAGTTCAAGGTTGGGGATTTTTGGAGGTTGGAGTGGGTTCATGGTAATGTTCAGGGAGTTTTTGAACATGACAGCTATTCCCCCACCTTTTCTGGATATTCGATCACTCCTAAGGATGCTATATCCAGGTGGGATAATTTCTTCATCCTTAGTGCATGGTTTAAGCCATGTTTCCGATAGGCACATGATGTCAGGGGAGTGAGTTGCAAGCAAGGCATGTAAGTTGTGAACCTTATTATTAATACTTCTTAGGTTAAGATGAAGGATAAGGAGGGAGCCCACTAGGTTTCTGGCTTCTTTCAGTGTTTTGGGGCCTAAGTTAAAGTTAGGGCCTGGGTTGGGGTGGATATCTCCATCTGTTGTGATAGATTTTTTCAAGTAGTCAACTGCTCTACTGGTACAGGTTGTTTCACCAGTTTTCACATGATGTGTTCTTTCAGTGAGC
Organism: Protopterus annectens; assembly: GCF_019279795.1. Lineage (NCBI taxonomy): Eukaryota > Metazoa > Chordata > Ceratodontiformes > Protopteridae > Protopterus > Protopterus annectens. The sequence goes on along the minus strand of NC_056749.1, from coordinate 77,215,193 downwards.
CAATTGATTACCCATCAACTGACATTAGGTTTAATCCCCAACTTTGGGGGTTTCTCAATCATACCTTGTATGTGCTTGTGCCATAACCATAGGCCAGATCACAGTATGTGGTATGCACTGTCTTAACTTCATCCTGTCACATGGAATCGATGGGCTGTGACAACATTACAGATCACCTGTGGGGTGACACAGGTTATCTCAGCACATACACCCTCCTGACACAGTTGAAATGAGTTCAACACACCCTCCACATGGCCTATGTTCCCATACAAGGATGTACATCAACATGCATCCACCTGAGTTGTGGGAACAGCACCTACTGCATTCATGAGTAGAGACATGCTGATTCTCCTCAGCTGTGAGGTACACCAACATGTCATCATGGACCTCTTATATATATATGTACACTAGTAATATTCCAGGCATGTTCAACAGACCTGTTATTAATGCTACATCAGGTCCATTACATCTGCTAGATGTCCACAAAAAGGTCAAGGGCATGAATAATGACAACAGTATCATATTGTAGAACTTGAACAGGTCAAGGCATTCAACACAAATCCACACAGAGGTATTCACCCAACACTGCCATAGGTGGCCATAAACAGCAATAAAGACCAAATGGGAACACCAGTATATGGCATACATGGCATGTCACTATGTTAAAATGTGTGACATGACATATAAATCTTAGGTCCAGTAATCAGGTCAGTACATCAGGCATGTCTGCTAGGTGCTTTCTTGCCCATTAGTTAAGTGATGGACATCACAGATGACATACACATGCTGTGTCAAAACAGCTGCTCGAAGGACTACAGCTTGTGGGCAATCATTGACTCTAACTGTGATTTTAGTATAATGCAGACAGTGTCAACACAGAGAAAAAACTGCTGCCACACCCATGAAAACACCTGCATTGACAAGAAACATGGATGAGTTTGCTGAATAAGGAAACAGACATACTACCCAAGTATAATGTGGACATCACACCCTCTAATCAGACCAGTAGGCATCTGAGCTGTGTCCTGAGGTGGAGGGTAAGTGGTACATCCACCAGTATGAGGTCACAGTGCTGACTACTCCCTTGGCTGTAACCCATGTACTGGTTATGTAAATGACATGCACATCAGAGGCCAGAACATCTTCATGGTTCCTAGCCTTCATCACACCAATAACTGTGTATAATACACCTTTCTTCATGTACCTCCGTACACATCATCCTGTGATGTGTAACTGAAGTGTACCACCTTTGCCATAGTGTGCTGTCACATGTCTTACTGGCCATACCTAGGTATTCTTTCTGTGGAATATACATGACTGTCTGATGGTGCAGAACACCAATCAAGTTGTTACACCAGATACGTGTGTGCTACCTGTTCTGCTTATGAACACACTACATACGTAAGTGTTTGACAACATTAATGGCAAGTATGTCTTCCATGACAGTGTGAATTGTAATATATACCATGCACACAAGGCAACTAGCCTCTATTGCCCATACTGTCACATACAGGTATAGCAGTGCCTCTCCTAACATCTCCTGCAGATATTACAGTGCCAGAACAGTGTGCATGATTACTTTCATAGAGTGTGGTTTTATATAATAGCTGTTCAAGTGTGTGTGTGCAGGCTCATCTGTTATCACTCCATATCACATATGTTAATGTCAGAGGCATAGGATTATTGGTGGCATTATTCTGATATTGTCCATGATTGTGGTTGGCTCTTGTAATGTTTTCCATGATATTTTACCTTGCTGGAGACCTCTGCTAAGAGTATACTCATATTCAGCACGTCAGTTTGCACACCTTCACAATATACACCCTACACCAATTGTATGTCAGATCCCTGATAGATGGCCTCTGCATTATTCATGTAAGGATGTATATCTCTCACAGACATCCTTCCCATTGTTATGTCACCTTGTGTGACAGTCACAGACAACACATTTTCACTGTATAGTCTGTACTGTACTATACAGATATCTCCTTGGTGTTGCGGCTACAACCATGTTCCATCTGCATGCCTCCTCTGCTGTACATGATGGAGTTTCACCTGTCCTCTTTTGATGTGTTCAGTCCTGCAAGTCATCTTTGTAGCCCTATGCGATACACACACTTCCCCTGAGTGATCACTTTACATGAAAGTCCATGTGCTGTTGCACATCATTAACATAGCTTCAGTACAGTATGCCAGGAATGGGATATCACAATACTCTGCCCTGTAGGCAAACTGCCCTGTACTGTGTTTGGACTGTACACTTCACATTCATACCTCGCAATTGCCTAGATAGTCCCAGGATGTCTAGATGTTTTCCATAACTCATTACATCCGAGTGATGCTTCCAGGTGCATCTGCAGTTACCTCCTATTGCTCCTCTAGGCGTTAGATATTACTTGTGCATACTTGCATTAATAATTCCAAAACCATGCTACGTACAAGGTTTCAGAATATTTTATCTTGAAGCATACATGATGGCAAACACAGTTGTATTGCTATTTGACCTCTGTCAATGAGTATTTGTTAGAATTGTAAAGTGATAACTTCATTTTTAAAGACTCAGGCCACACCCACTAGGAGTTAAAGGTACACACTCAAAACAGTTGTACTGGAGTAAATATGTGACTTTCTGCCATATGACTGGGAGGATTGCTTGACTGATGTGACTCAGTATTACCTACATTTGAGTGCATACCTCTCACCTGTCCTGGTCAGTGCAGAACGTATCATATTTGTGATCTTTCTCTCATAACATTTTTTCCTGGAAAATCATTGGCATGTCACTGCACAGTGAAGTCAGAAAATAATGACTAACATTTGATTTTCAAGCTTCCTGCTATTCATGCTAATTATTCTATCAAATTCATACATTTGGAAGTGTACTATTAAAGATCTTTCCCTATTTCTGGGCCTTTGTCCCCCATTATTTATGGACTTGTCCAGATTTCTTGCTCTAAGAGGTTGTGAGTGCTCCATTCTAGCACATTCCTATGTGACATCTATATGAAATATGTCCTTATTTCTGGTTATTTGTCCCCTCATTACATTGGCTTTTGTGTAGATTTGTTGAGCTTGCAAAATGACAGTTATTTGTGAAGTCTTGGTGATCATTGTGGCATTCTGCACAAATCCACAGATAGTAGGTACTCTGCTTTATACAGAATTGCCATCCTCGTTTGCTTACAAAGTTTCACAGCTAGCAACACTATTGCAAGCACAAAACCCAGTTTAGACATGCCACGCCTCATTAATATGCACTCTAAGCTACTGCGCACCATACACCATTGGGCTAACACATAAACTCCATGTAGGCTCTGCTTGAAGCCTACATGGAGTTTAATGAATCCCAGGGTAGGTGTTGCCTTTGGAAATTCTGCTATTTATTATGAGCAACAGGATGAACTTTTAAATAAGGTTAAGGCCTTGTTTTTTTTCCCAAACAACTAGATTTTAAATAGCAAACAAAACAAAACTAATAAAACATAACAAATTCAAAACTATTTACAGTAGTCTATAACAAAAATTCCATATACTAAGTTAAGCCATCAAAACATTTCAAGTAAATCACTTAACTTTTGCTAAGATATATATTGATAAGTAACATTTGGAATTTTTAGTCTTAGCTAAACACACAAATTCACTGAAAGACAGGGTAGTTTGCATTCTCAGTCCTTTGTAAATACTTTCCTCTTTATAGCCAATAGAGACCAATGAAGAGGCACTAGTGAATTTAGGATAGAGTTTGTGATTGGAGCAATAAATAACATTAAAGAATTAGTGATAATACAATAATCTGACCACAGTGCTTGAGCAAACTTTCTGAACTCCTTCCAAAAGGAAGTTATTGCTTTACATTCTGTTACCATATGAAGCCAATCAGCATCAACGCTTCACTACATCTCTTAAAATTATTTTTTTCTGAATTATATATTAGTGCAACTTTATGAGGATTTAAAAACCTCTATGAAGGTATTTCCAAGTATACATTTTCCAATAAAGCGAAGAAGTAGATTTTCCTGCAGATTTTAAGGTTAAGACCTGGTTGACTATGTGGACATCTTTTTCTTTATCTTTTCGAAAGAAATTTGATATTCTGAACTTTGTTATTCTGACCAAGCCATGCTATATAGAAGTGTTTACCCTTTCCCCAAAGATAGAGGAAAAACACAACAGATTTTTTTCAATTGTTTTTTTTTTTCTTTTATAAGGGGTAATAGGCTTAGCCCTATTAAAAGGGGGTCCTAATACTAAGGGTGAGAGTGGACTAGATTTATGTAACCCAGTTTGTGTTTTTGGCATCAGTGTATCTACATTGGATTTTTTGAAAATCCAGAACAGAAACTCAGATTTATTAATCAAATTTTATGATATAAATTTAAAGGATTTTGGGATCATAAGGTTGGAGGAAAGTGGAAACTGTTTCTTACTACCTTGCTAATGAATATGGACAGAAAACTATGTTATGGAGATTGTTTTTAACTAAGTTTATACAAAACAGGAGGTTGTAGTATAAATTTTTAATGGATCAGAACTATTATATTAGATCTTGGAGTGAGTTATCGCCTTTGTTAGCAGCAGTACCTGGTAAACAACACTTTTCTAGTACGTATGAATTACAGGATTTTTAATGGAGATTAATGCTAGGTTGACTATAAGCCTTTATGAAATATAGGACTAAGGAGGACAGGTTTTACAATATGTGTTCCTGTGAAGAATCTAGTCAACTTGCTTTATTATGCTGCGAGAGTTCAGATTTTTTGGATTCAAATATTACGATTATAATCTTTGAAGGAATATCTTCTGTTATGATGTACTATCTAATGTATGTTTTTTATGACAATTTGAATGATCATATGATGGATGTCTATGATAAACTAATAAGTAACATGTGTTGTGGTTACCTCACTATGATGAAAAATCTTACAACAAATTCTGGGATTGCTCTTTGATAACAGGAAGCTAAACAAGTAGTTGTAGCAGAAGGAGTGTGGGTGTTGTTACTTGACTTTTTTTCTGTTTTACTTTTACCATAATATCTACAATTTCATTTGTTTTCTCTGTACTACATATAACTAATTTCTGCATTTTGCTAAGTGATTATGATGTATCTTGTAAAAATATATGTGCAAATAAGTATCCTTACTCTTTTCAGTAGGTGCCTTGGGATTTTTTTTACATTCACAGGGATACTACCACATCAGGGAGATGGGCCTAAGTTTAACATCTCATACAAAAGAAGACACTCTGGAGTGCGTCACCAATTCATCTTCCTTGTGTAGTAATAGAACCCACAGCCTTCTACACCAAAGGGGAGTGTGCCACTTGTTGTGCTCCTGACACTGTTTTAGAAATATATACAACAAATTACACTGACTAAAGTCCAAGTGCAGACTACGTTAGCAGTGCAAACAAATAACTCCCAGCTAACAAACACTAACCAGTATGTCCAAGTATTCCCAGCTACCAAACACTAACCAGGGAGTACATGTACTCCCATGTCTATATCTACATATATAAAGATCGCTCTCTCTCTCTCTCTCTCTATATATATATATATATATATATATATATATATATATATATATATATATATATATATATGGATTTATATGAGATTGTTGAGATTTTACGGTGCTGAAATTATATGGTTTAGACCACATGATTGACAATGTAAAATCTCGAACATCAAGTAAAAAAGAGAAATAGCATTTAAGCAGGGGGTCAAGAACCCTGCATGCCCCACACTCTTTACTACTTTTATATATTAACTCTGAAATTGCACTACAGTCGGGAAAAGGGCACACTCTCCAGTATCCACCATACCATGTTCTCCTTGCAACTATGCTTCTCCATAGCAGTTGTTTTGCAATATTTTACATTGCTGATCATGTGGTCTCGATCCATTTGAATTTTGACAATGTAAAGAATCGACAAACTGATGTAAATCCATATATATATATATATATATATATATATATATATATATATATATATATATATATATATATATATATATATATATATATATATATATATATATACACATAGATAGATATAGGTTTACATTACTTTATCGAGTGTTCAGAAAGACTAACATCATATGGTCGAGACGATATCACTGAGTTTCTGAAAATTCAAAGTGGTTATACTGAGATTGCGGTCAGGGAATTTGCCCTTTTTCTTGATGTAGTGCAACTTCAGACTTAGTATATATAGTTTGCAGGGGATGTGGGGAGATCCATGGGGGGGGGGTTGTCCCTCCCTGGAAAAACACAGATTTTGTTTTTCCAGGGGGGGGGCTTATCCCTCCCCGGAAAAACACAGATTTTGTTTTTGCACTACTCTAGATTTCAGAGCGTTGATGATATCATTTCGACCATATGACATTTGACTTACTTTCCAAACACCTGATAATCTGATATAAATCCATATATATATATATATATATATATATATATATATATATATATATATATATATATATATATATGTATACAGAGAGAGAGAGAGAAATTTTGTGTATGTTTTATGTGTGTGTGTGTGTGTGTGTGTGTTGTATGTATAAATTTAGAAGCGCACACCACACATACACACACAAACATACTTTTAAGTGAAAAATGCTTTAGAACCAGAAGAACTTACTCTGCTACTGGATGACACTGTAGAAGTAAAAACTTGTACATGCCTTCCGTCAAATTAGCCAAGAAATGACCCAAGGCAAAAATGTAATCTTTTGTTGCCTAAATATACAACATAGAGTGCAACCTGAGAGGCAAAATCAACAAGTATGACATTCCAGAGTCACAACACTTTTTATTATCCTGCATTTTATAGTGGTTGCCAATAGCAGAACAGCTTGCCAAAAAGATCTCTAATCACTCTCTCCATGCATGCAACAGTTGTACTCATAAATACATTCACTGCACAGCACATTTCATCTTGTTACAGTCAAATGCATCCACAGCAACCATCAAATATACACGTGACCCAAATACAGACTCTGAAAGTGAGGCTAATGCTAGTAATTTTGTGGTCTGCATACAAATGTGAAATAATAAATAATCAGGACACATAATCATAAAAGGAGCAATGTGGCATTGTGATACCCACACTCTGCCTGCAGGTTTTAGGCCAACATGCCGCAATGTGCAGCATGAGATAATATTGTGTTATATATCTGCTAACAGTTTCTCTATCAAAACTAATGCACTATTCTGAAACTGCTGGCCATAGCTCTTACCCTCTTACCTCCAAAATCAGGGGAAAATCCAGAAATAACCAAGGACAAATGTCTTCACAAATCAGGGACATGTTTGAAAATAGCAGTATTGTTAACCTGAAAAGTTGACAGAATAATGGAAGGTGAATGTAACATAAACTTTCTTAATTTAAAGTCAGTAACTCTAATTACTGGCATTTTTTACTTTTTATTAATTATTTGTACCCCCCCAACATCATCTTTCTGGCACTGCCCCTGATTGCTCCATGTCCGTGCCAAGCTAACCAGTAACTACAAATACCCCAAGACTTACCCCGTATCCTTCAGGTACTTTGTCTCTTATTCCAGTATAAGAGACTCTTTTATTTCAACAAGTCAAAAAGCACATGACTAATAGTTTCCACAATTTGTTTCTATCCAGTCAATGAATTTTCTTTTCTTGTCTTTTGAGCAAAATTATCATTGTAAAGTAAGTGTTGAGATAGGTGAAGGCTGCCAGCCTACCTAGATAGAATTTTGTAGATAATTTTGACATTTGTAAGTATTAATATAAGCCACAGGCTTATTCTTTTAAATGTGAAAAGACTATTGGATGTTGAACTGAAAAAAATGTAACAACAGTGCACTCTGCTTTATGAAAGATGATAAGTCAAACATTGTGAAATTCTTTGATCTAAAACTTGGAGCTGAGATGCCTAGAGGGAAACATTCTGCCTATTGTTTTGAGGCCAGAGTTAATGGCTAGAATTTACATGTATAATTTCTTTTATTGCTCTGGATTCCTGACCAGCTGCAAGATAAAAAGGGCTATTAATCTCTGAGTTTCTTTTAGCCTGGGAACCAGAAAGAAATTATGTAATCTGAAATGAATCAGTGGTACTATGTTATCAATTTAAGGACAGAAATAAAGAAAGCATTTTAACATTTGTCTTGAGAACATCCAACTCACCAGCACTCTGCCTGTGTTCTATATGTAAGTTTATTTTAGAAATGTGTTTTCTCTTAGATATAGCTTGGAACTAGGAAGATTATATTAGTTTTTTTCTGTATTGATGTCAGAACTTTTCTACTGTATTATTTTAAGTATTTCTCTGTGATCTCTGAACTCTTGACTTGCACTGTGTAGTAAGAAGTATTGTCTTGTGTTTTTATTATTTATTATTAAATATTTTTAAACCTTTCAACTGTGGCTGTTTTGTGTAGAGATGATTTAAGCTCTAAGAGTGTATTGCATATATATATATATATATATATATATATATATATATATATATATATATATTTTTTTGGATAATAATATTGCATAGTATAATTAGACACCCTTTCATAAGGGCCTTTTAGTAGCTGATAAATATTAGCAGGTGGTGGTAAGTGGTACTATCGTATAGTCTGGGTAAAAGGGGCACAGCTGGACAACCTGTGCCAGCTTTCCCCAGGAGAGTCTGTGGTGTTGTATATAACTCTTATCTCAAAGTGCATGTGTCAGCTACTTGGGCAGGGACATGAAGCACTGGGTGGACAGAGAGGGTGCTGGAGGTTTTAGCTTGTCCACTAGGCTGAGATCTGGACCCTATAGCTGTGCCAGTGGGGAGTCTTATTGGGGACCTGGAGAGAAGGGGAGAAACCAGCCCCAGACTGACTGTGATCTCTGTATGCTCTTAAGGGAAATTGTACTTTACTGTGTGTGCATTTATTATCCGTTCCCTAAATGGACGCCCCTCACTGGTGTTAGTGGTGTGGATTGAGGCTCCTTGATTGCTGGGCTAGTGCATGAGTATCACAGTAAGCAAATGGCACTATTTAGAAATAATTCTACTCTGACCTTGACAAAGAAGAGAGGTTAATGATGTCATGTGGTTAATCACTGTGCTGACGCAGCTATTCTTGTTCCAACATTCCTACACCTCTGCTGTTTTGCTGATCTGTCTCATTAATAAGAAAGGGTATAGAAGACACCCGACTCTTAAATGAAGTGGAACTGACTCCTCAGTATAAGAAAGCAATGAGGAAATGAGAGCAGTTTTTGAAACGATGGACATAAGCTTGATCTTTTGATTACCCAAAACACCACGGTGTCAAACATCTGTGCATCTAGTCCTGCAGTCCCTAATCCACTAATGTGAATGGCAGCCAGGGGAATAGCTGGCTAAAAAGTCAGCATTCTTTGGGAATAGTTGTTTATTTCTGCAGAGAAGAAGCATACACAGTGTTAGGATTACTCTCTGCTGAAAGTGCTGCAAGTTGATGAAGAGCACATGATCCAGCAAGACATTCATACCATGTGCTTCTTCTACTGAGGCTGCAACACGTATAAAAGTAGATTTTCTTTTCAAGTTTTGAACAGTAACACTACTTTTTTTCAGCAATACGTTTACAGATCACATGCAGAGATCTCAGGGACTGACTGTGCATCTGTAATTGTTTACGTGTTTTGCAGTCCTATGAAAAATTGCAAGTGTACACAAGAGCTGCATTTGTGGTTAGAACATTTATTTCTTGTCAGTGTTGCAGTAGATACCAGCAACTACATAACTGAAGTCATGCTACAGCTGTAAATTAGAAGATTCCCTCCAAGTTCAATGACATAACAGGGCCACAAAGGCACAAAAATCAGGACTGAAACTGCACCTCTGTAAAACTGTAAGTGAAGAGTGAAAATGTTTCACTGCATCCAACCAATCAGGGCAAAATGCATCAGGTGTAGGCAGTAGAATAATCTCACAAAAAAAGCAACCTGGCGGTGTATCCAGGTAAATAAATTAACTACCATCAGCGTAACATAAGTTCAGTTACTGAGAAAGCAAAGCAAACAGCTGTCAGCAACTTGGATAGCATCATCACCTGAATCCTTGTAATTAGGTATACTTACTGCAACTACTGTACTCAGCTCACTGAATGTATAACTGCCTCCGCTGGTAATTTTGTTTAGTATGTACCTTGCATATACACTGATTTACCTGTATAAACGACTATATTTGTTTGTGTCTCTCGGCTTTCCCTGGTTAGGGGTCGCCACAGCGGAACTCCGGTCCGCTAATGATTGGCAGTAGATTTTTACGTACTGGCTTGCTGGGCCTAATGCAAAACCTTCAACGAAGGAATACCCATTCACGCATATCACTACACAGAAGACGATCTAACTGAGAATTGAATGGGCAATGTCTAACTGTGAGGCGACAACGCTACCGCAGCACCATCACCGCAGTTATAAACGACTATATACTCCTCATAATTTCATTAGTTTGCACACCAGGCTTAATTCCTGATGGCTTTCAAGCACTCAACTGCTAAAAAAAAAAGTGTTTGCTTGAGTTGTTGTTTCCTCAAAGTACAGCAATAAAAGCATAAAACTCATAAAGTGGGCTCAATGGAACATTTTATTATTTTTTTCCATTACAGTTTTTATTAATGTACATGTCTAAGGGGTAAGGAATTTCTGGCAGTTTAGTAATTTGTTTTATATAAACTAAAGATCATTTTGAATGAACTTGACTGAGTTCTAATTGTAAAGAGGGTGCTGATTGCATAATCTTGCAAAGAGCTAAGTAATAAGAAAGACTAAGGAGGAATTCATAAGGTAGATATACACGTTGAGGTAACCTATTTGATTTCTGACAGCCTTTGCATGGTGGTTCATGGTGCTCTACACATGTAGCATCACATAGGGCCGGCTCTGCAGCCATGATGTATGCTAATGAGGCAATCTGGGGGACAGGCATATGCTAATTAGCCATGTGGTCTCTCTCTCCTGGAACCACTTCCAGAAAGCCATCTACATGCCAAGTGATTCATGAAGTCACTCAGATGTGTCAATCGGCATGGCTGGCCCTACCAAGTCGCTGTAGTGAATATGATCGAAAGGAGGTGTTCATCCATCATGGAAGTAGTAGATAATCGCAGTTTAGTGGTGAGGTGGGGTCAAGAGGTGTGTGTGTGTGTGTGTGTGTGTGTGTGTGTGTGTGTGTGTGTGTGTGTATGTGTGCATACATTTGTGTGCCTCTGCATGCCTGTGTGAGTGAATGTGGGTTGGGGTCATGCCACTAGCCAGCAGGGTTACTACATACGTGCCATAATGGCACCTAATCTAGTATGGAAATGTGGAGGTGGGAAGAACATTAGCCACTAGGGATACTGCACTTACACCATAACAGCACCTAAACCAGTATGGGAATTGGATGGGTGGGAAAAACTCTAGCTACCAGGAATACTTCACTTATGCTATTACAGCACCTAACCAATATAGGTATGGAGGACGGGTGGGACCCCTTGACACCAGGGATATAACTTGCAACATGGGACTGCATCTTTCTGTGATGGCCTAGGGCCTTGAAAGGAGATATAGGGGAAGGGCAGACAACTCAGGGGACAGATACAGGGATTGTGGTGTGTGTGTGTGTGTGTGTGTGTGTGTGTGTGTGTGTGTGTGTGTGTGTGTGTGTGTGTGTGTGTGTGTGTGTGTGTGTGTGTGTGTTTGTGTGTGTGTGTGTGTGTGTGTGTATGTGTGTGTGTGTGTTTAAATGTGTACTCGTGTGATTGAGAGACAGACTTTGAGGGGGTAGGATCACTATGCCTCCAAGACGTGGCTTTAGCTGTTAACTACTGCAAAGTGGTGATTAGCACTGCTTTGCCCTTCACAGTAATTAACAGTGATTCAAAGATATACAAATGAGCTAATAAACAAGTCTTTCCTTGTTGTGCTTTACAAGTTTCTGAATCACAAAACACCATATAACGGGAGCAAGGCCTTTGTAGCATGAGCTGTATAAGTCGCACCGGCCCTTTAATGAACCCCCAGACAAGTTTTAGAGTATTGCATTCCTACTCTATTTACTTATGAGAATATGACTTTAAACATGCATACTTTTATAGAAATCTATATTTGAAGTCTGTGATTCCTCTGAAAATGGGCTATTACCAGAATGCATTTCAAGTCATCAGACAAAAAATGTATAAAAAATGTTATTATTTTCTGCCTCCAGTAAATAACATCTACACAGTGTGCTATATTGCTTAGCAATGTTTTGCTATTTTAAAGTGCAATTTATTCATCAGCAGTTTAGTGTAAGCACAAGGCCTGTACTCTTATGTCTGCAAAACATCCTTGTAATATTATGCATGCAGTGTGAGCTTCCATGTTTGGCGGTGATGGGCGGTTAATTTATGCAGAGAGAAAATAATGTGCAACTCATGCAGTGCAGCACCTGTAGGATTTTTGATTCTTTTTTTGTTTGCTAGCTCAAGTTTGTACCGATTTTCTCCTCATCATCACAAAGCCATGTGCACGTACAGTATCAGATCTTTAACACCAACCCCCCTTTCTTCTCAACGCAGCAAACAGGATAGCAGCTTTAGGTCCAAAAATAGTGTGCCTTCTATATTTACAGGTGGCTGAATCTCCTGCGTAAACACTCATTTTAAAGGAAACAAACAGGAAACAGAATGATGCCTTGCAGAATGTTACTTCACTGCCTAAGACCAGGAAGCCCTTTATACAGAATAAGGTATTCTCCAGTTCTAACAGAATGGTTGCACTGTAGGTCTGGGAACCACCTATGTCATATTTACACATCGTTACATTGTTATAGCTTCCCTGGAGAATCCTGGCTGAAGTGCTGGATTTTAGGAAGACTGATTTGAACAAGTTGAGGACAGAATAGTGGTAGCAATAATTTCCAGGGGAGATAATGACTGGGAGAAGGTGAAAAGAGAATATTTATAAGGCAGACAGGGAGGCATTCCAAAAAGATGTAGAACGGCAGGTATCTGAGTCTTAGAAATGTTTACTGAGGCAGTAAAATCAACAAAGCATTTCTACAAGGTGAAAAAAAGTGCAAAATGGATAAGCTTTAGGGAGCTCCAGGCGACAAACTGGGGAAAATTGGATGGTATTCATCTTTCCAGAAATGGTGCAGAAGGTCCCCTACCGGACAGAACAATGAGCAGTAAGAGTGACAGTGTCACAGCTATGCAGTGGCAATAGTCACAGAAATAAATAGATATGCATGGTAACAGAGACGTACGCACAGACAACAGATTAGTTTAATCTGTAATTCTGAACAGCATTCAGATAGTGGGCCTTAGCTCTGCTGAACAGCAGTTACAAAGTAATTGTGTCCTAAAAAGAAACTGCTAAGTACAGACGATGACGGTGTGTGTGTGTGTGTGGGGGGGGGGGTGCTGTCCCGAAGTTAATTGCTGATATTACTGAGGGTGATGGAACATCTTAGTTAGCGAGATCTGTGGCACAACTTTTTAAGTCATTTAGTCATTTTGAAAAAACAGGAAAATGATTTAACTGTACTAAGATAAGACTAGAACAAAGAGCAATATAAAACATATTCTTGAATTAATAAAAAGTTCAGAATGAATGTAGTTTGCATGAACAAATATATTCCATATGTGTTAACATCCTTTATTTTGATAAAGTGGCATGGCTGGCTTAGTACTTATAGTTAGGAATTCAGAAAAGTTATACCTTACAGTCACAGGTTTGATTCTCATAAGTTCTTCAATCATAGTGTGTCGAAATGTCTGTCAGGTGCTAGGATCCACCATACCACACTTGCACTCAAGTCGCTCAACAACAGGTACTGCTATGACTCCATCATAGCCCATGTTGGTGCGAACGATTTGAGACATACTTCTCTGGACTATATGAAGAGAGACATGACTGAGCTCTCAGACTACATGTCTCAGGAAGGTATGTCCTTAACCTTAAGCAGCATTTTACCTTCACCTACGATGATGCCTCAATCAATGCAAACAGAAAATGACTGATTTCAGTAATTGGCTTAGTTTCTATTGTCATTTTAAGGGGATCCAGTATCTGTCTGCCTGGGATGACAAGATCAACAAACATCGATGCTTTGTCAGAGATGGTCTTCGTCTGTCACCTCTGGGATTTCGGCTACTGGCTAAGGCTCTTGGCAACCCCATAGTGCCTTTTTTAGGCAGTGTAGCAAGGACAAAATTCCAAAGTAAAAACTCCATCTAAAAACAACCTCTAGGTTATGCTGTTAAACACTAGGAGTCTTAACATGAAACTGCACTCACTGGAAGAAGTCCTTACCTTGGAAGATGCAGATATTTGTGCAGTTACTGAGATCTGGTTCAAGGCTGTGGAGAGCACCCCAGCCATACCGGGTTACACCTCTTTCCACACGTTCAGACCACAGACTGAAGGCATGAATACTAAAGGAGGTGGAGTGTCAATATTAATTAAAGATAAATGTACCTCCAGATTGGTTAAACATGATCCCTGGAGATACTTCAGGCGCAATTAACTGTTGGTAGGACACCTATTCAAGTCATTGCTAGCTACAGGACCCCCTTCATGAATCAGGACATCCACTTTCTCTATTTGGATCTACTTTAATCTATCAAAATACATTGGACCACCATGGTTTTGGGTGACTTTAACTACCCATCCATTGACGAGGTAAATTACTTGCTCAAACTCACCTGCCCAAAGGTTCCTCAACTTTGTTAACTCCAATTCCCTGCACCAGCTGGTTGACACCCCCACAAGAGGTGCCAACATCCTGGATCTGGTGCTTACCAATATGGGGGACCACTACAGCACCCCCACTGTGAGGTCTTCCCTGGTGTGATCCGACCACAAATCAGTCTCATTCTAAATAACTTTCACACCTGCCCCTCCCCCTGCAGCAACAAAATTAAAACAACTTCTCCAAAGCAGATTATAACCTCTTATGGAATGGTGTAAACAGCTTCATTGCAACTTCCCCTCAGTTGGAACTGGCAACTATGCCGAGTTCTGCACCAATGCTTTATACACACCTGTATAACAGCATTGACTAGGCCGTACCTGATAGGACCAAAACAAGTCCCTCAAGGAAGAGCAAACTTATCTGGTGGACAACTACCATTAACAGGCCTTACAATAAGAGGAAGAACTTGCTGTCTAAGAGTAAGTGGGAGTGAGCCCTAAACTGGAAATACTCCCTCCTCAGCTTAAACAAGCAAATATGACATCTTGTGGAGTCCTCCAAAGCAAACTGCAAATCCAAATTAACTTCCTCAATTAAGGACAAATATAAGGCATTCTTTAGATACATCTGTAACCTAAAAGGAAAGGCCCAGATTTGTGCCAAACTGGTAGTTAATGATACTACATATACTGAGCCTGTGGACATAGCTATCCTGTTGCCCAACAGACTCTGTGAAACCTTTGCTCCAATGTCTCTGCCACATGTACTCCATGACATTCCTTCCACCTGTCCTCTACCTTGTATCTCTAAAGAGCAGGTCATAAACAGCCTCTCTAAGGCCCAAAACACAGCATCTGTGGGACCTGATAAGATCCCAGGCTGTGTCCTACATGAGCTCCAACAAGAATTAGCAACACCATTAGGTAATTTTTCAATCATAATCTAAGCACAGGCTTTGTCCCAGCTGAATGGAAAATGGCCACCATTATTCCCTTGTACAAAGGTGGTGCTTCCAGTGACCCCGAGAACTATAGACCTATTAGCCTGACTAGCCTTATCTGCAAGGCCATGGAGTGAATCATTGTAGACCTTATCGACAAATATATATGTAATCACCAAACACTTGACCCTACTCAGTTTGATTTGTTAAAAGGAGATCATGCCTGCTAACTTTGTGGACTTCTTCGAGACAGTCACCAAGACCCCGGACGAGGGGAAATCTGTGCATACAGCCTACCTAGACTTACCCAAGGTTGTTGATACTATCCCCCACATAGGCATCATTGACAAAGTCACCCAGCTAGGCATCATTGTTATATATATAGTGTATAAATATTTAGGAATCAATGAAGGTTCAACAATAAAACATGAACAAATGCGAATAAATCTCAGTAAGGAATATTTTAGAAGACTTAAATGAATCCTGAAAACAGTGTTGACATCTAGGAACAAAGTTCAAGCTATAAACCAATTTGCACTTCCTGTCCTAACTTATAGTTTTGGAGTGATTGACTGGCCCCAAAAGGTGATGGATAGATTAGACAGGAAAACAACAAGGATGCTTCATGCTCATCAAATGATTTATAAAAATCAGTGCATACCAAGATTATATATTCCCCATTCTAAAGGAAGTATGGGCCTCCTTGAAACTGATTACATGTATAGATCTGCAATTATAGGACTGCATACATATCTGCTGACCTCACAAGACCCAAATCTAGTGAAAGTTTTGAAACATGAGGAGAATAAATCTAAGATGAACTCCACTTTTAGTCTAGCAGAAGCAAATCGGTGTCAAGCAGGAATGGAAATCAAACCAGAAGTAGATAAAAATCAGGCAGTAACTGAATGTGCCAAAAAACAAAAGAAAGAATATAAAGTGAACGATCAGATGAGAAGGCAAGAAATGTGGAAAATGCATAAATATAGTTGTAAGTATAGAAAACTCCTGGAACAACCTCATGTTGATCAGGATCAAATGCAGGAATGGTTAAGGAGAGGTGAATTCAAACCAAGAGATGAAAGGTTAATATTGGTGGCCCAACACAGTGGACTATGTACACACTGGTTTACAAAGTCCATTGAACATATGGGAGAAACAGACAAATTCAGTTTTGAAAGTCAGAATTGGAAACAGCCGCATACCTCACTGCTGTTTGTGACATATTAATAGCAGAAGGACTGTATACTGAAAGGCATAATAATGTGGCAAGACTGTTGCACTGGGATTGTGTAAACTTTATAATATTGAAGTAGCTGAAAAACACTGGAAACATGAGCCACTAAGCATCATAGAAAATGATGAAGTCTACATCACCTGGGATCACCCATTACCCAGTTCAAAAAGATAGATACGAGAAAACTAGAAATAGTGGTCCGTGAAAAGAAGACAAAAGTAGCATTGATCATTGAAATCGCTACACCCAGTGACTACAGTGTCTTGCGTACAGACAGTCATAAAATATCAGGATTTACAAGCAGAAATGAGAGCAAGGGAAAAAAAGATACCTGGACAATTCCAATAGTAGTAAGAGCAACTGGTAATATAAAAAATATTCTACAATCATATTTAGATATGTTACTGATGCATGTAACGCCATACGAATTGTAGAAGGAGTCATTACTGGGCACATTGCGGGTGCTGCAAAAAGCACTTCTGGTTGACATCAAAGACTGAAAACACTAATTTCATGAACTTTAATCATACTTAGACTTAGGAATGGGGTCCATTCCCATCATGGTATTAGAAATCCAAAAGATTTGAAGAAATTAAAAACTACTGTAGGCATCAACCCTTATATCGTTAGTTGGGTCACTAACTGGCTCACTGATAGAACATATATAGACAAAATAGGGGACTCCACCTCCAGTAGCAGACCTGTAACCAGTGGTGTTCCACAGGGATCAGTCCTGGGACCTCTACTGTTTGGAATCTATTTCAAGTACAAGTAAAAACTAAAGGTCTGAAGAGTTTGCTGATGACTGCAAACTGGGAGTGGTCATAGAATCTCCAAATGATGTCAACACCCTACAAGAGGATCATACACAAACAAATGATTGTTGCCAAAGTCATGGCATTAAACCCAGTGCAAAAAAAAGTATTATCCTCCCTTTTGGTAAGAGCGATGTTCCTGCTAACTACCACGTCAGTAGCAACACCCTAAGTAGGCACTTCGTGGTGAGAGACCTCGGCACACAGGTTGACAGCAACCTTACCTTTCATCACCATGTCTCCTCAATGGTAAGAAGGGAATTCTATATTGCTCATCTCATAAATAAGGGCAGAGTCTCCAGAAAAAATGAAGTTATAACCTCCCTGTACTCTTCCCTCATCAGGCCAATAATTGAGTAAAACGCCCCCTTTAGTATGTACCTTTCCAAGTGCCTGCAGCAATTGGAGAGAACACAAAGGTTCCTCACAAGGAAAATTCAAGGTCTTCGGCATCTGTCCTATGTGGATCATTTGAAATCACTGTCACTTTATTCTGTTTCATGCAGACTACTCAGAAGCAAATTCTTCCTTGCATATAAGGCAATCTCTGACCCTGCTTAATTGGAAATGCTGTGTATCCACAAGTCAAACGGTACCTGGGTTACTCTCTCTAAAGACCTTAACTGGTATATGACATTAATAGAACCTGCTGGAAGGACAGATTTGTCTCCCAGAGGTTACCATACCTTTGGAATAGACTCCCACTGCATGTCAAACAGAGCTCCTCATTGGACCTCTTCAAACGCAATCTGGCAATTGGATGGGTAACCATAAATTCACCCTGGGGGTTTCACCTGTGTCCCTCTTGGACAGGGACAATAGGTGCTGATTGTGGAAATAAGGTTAGAATGCAGCGAGACTTGTAAGGGCCTTAGGGCCTTAGGGCCATTAGCCTAGTAACTTCCTATGATCCTATGAACCTATGAAATGAGCTAATCATCTAATTCACCCTAATATTTTGGATCAGCACTAACCTATCATTGGGTTCCACCTCTGTGGGTCTATCACTAGGTTTATTTTGACTTCCACTTAAATGTGAATTATGTTTTATTTTGTATCTGAAGACCCTTATGATCTTCATGTTCATGCATGCTTAAAAACACAAGTGTTGCAGTGGGCAGTGAGATGTCGGTGGCTAGAGTGTCATTGTCAGTAGATACTAGTGACTCCACTGTTTGGGTCAGATTTCTACTGCTGCTGGGCCCAGAAGTGGTGGCCCATCATAAAAAAAATCTAAAGTCGAGTCTCCTTTTCCTGTAGTCAAACCCACCAGATCTCCTGAGAATGTATGCCAAACTAGCAGAGTGGGCACCCACATTTTGCTACTGAATGATTCAAAGGAAGTGGCTCAACTTGGGGAAGGGTTTACAACAATTTGGAAGCATGTGCAATCCTCTTGGTTTGAATGTACTGGGAGGAAAACAAATTCTGCAGCGTAACCTGATGTGGTTCAACAGTCAATTGTATGGTACTTAAATGAGTATGCAGTCAAACCCTGTACAGAAAGGCCATGTAAGTATGGCAATGGGATACAACCAGGTACACTACTAAAATCTTGGTTAAAGGGGGGTGTGCCTACAAAGTCTGTTCTCTTCTGGAGCTGAAGATTAATATGTTGTACCAGGTTTAAATCTTCTGGGAATGTAAACATATTCTTAGAACATGCTGGTTAACTGCTGTCTTGGGACAACTCCTTTAGGTCTAGCATTTCTTACGGCTTTCTTAATATTTTGCACAATCCCTCTTGCTTGTAGCTAGAAGGGAGTCACCTTTCTAAGGGAAGTTTCTTGACAGTCCCAAAGTTCTTTCACCTGATGACTATTAAAAGCTGGACCACTATCAGCCCTAACTGTCTTTGTAATTTTAAAACTGGAAACTATTTTTTCTACAGCTGGAAGTTCTTCATATAGAGACGTGGTTAAGTATTGCTTCTACCACTAGGGATCATTAGCCATCTTCAATATTATCTAATAACCACCATGTGCTAGGTATGGCCCACACAAATCAATGTGTCACTCAATTTGTGCTTCTCTTGGACATATTGGAATCCATATTTGAAGAGTCTTGTTTTGCTTTCCATTGATTAACACAGCAAGCATCCATTTTGTAATTCAAATTGGTTCATCATTCATACACATACCTGTATTGTTTCACCCTTTCCCTATCTTTTTCTCTTCTAGCTCTAGAAGGTCAACACTACTCTTTAAAATTCCAAGTTTCATAATTAAGTTACTTGTCAAAAGTTTTAAATCCTTCCTGCAGTATATAGACTTTTTTGCTTCCGAAGAGGCAGTATTAATTGATAACATCAAAAAACAGCAAAGAGACATTTTTTCCAGTTTTCAGAGCACTGTAGTGGAGCCGTTATTTGAGAGCCTGTTGGATGGAGTGTCAGCCTTAGAGTGGAAGCTCCTCCAGTAGAAAAGAAGCAAGATTATTAGAGACCACAGAGATTTTCATTTAGGACATGTCTTTGTTTGGCCGAAACATGGACATAACAACGGAACCACTACCTCTAATGACTCAGTCAGTCAAGGACAATTGAATCCTGTACGCATTATTGATTCTAGGAATTCTTATCCTGTTAATAGTGCTTGTGATGTTACTAATCCTACTGATTGTATACAGAGTAATGGTTCCCATAAGAATGAGGTGAAAACTGTTGTTAATGTTGGTAACAATAATACATCCAATGATACTGACGATGTTATTACCATTCTACATACCGAAAGTGATGCTAGCTCTGCTGGAATCACCAGCATAGATGTTAGTGGGCCTACACATGTGAATACTGTTTCAGACAGAATTAGTTTATACCCTGCAGTACATATTGTCAATGGAACAGCTAAAAAAGGGTTGCCAGTAGATGATGGCATTGTAAGATCCAAGCAAAATCATAAGACAACTACTACTACAACAGATGTAGTAAGTGAGCTCCCTTTTCCCCTTCCTGTTCGGAAAGACAAAGGGATAAAGAGGGGACGCTCTATGAGCAGGGGCAGACAAAAACGCAAACTATCAGAAGAGTTTGTGCCACATCAGACATTAAAGAAGATGTGGAGGAACAAATTGAACTAAGTGTAGTTGACACTTTAACCCCAGTTGATTCCATGGTACATAATATTTCAGGATATGTGTTAACAGAATATGATAATAATTTGTTGAATAAGGGTCTTAGTTTCATACCAAGCGCACACAGTAATTTTACTGATACCGTTGTAGACATGAAGTTATTTTGTCGCAATGTAATGCTTAAACTGATATTTCATGACAATACTGACAGTGAATTGGTACATACTAGATCTAATGGGCCACCTAGGTTTAAGAAGCTTAGTAATTTTGTACCACCAAATCATCCCCTAGTTGAAGCATATTTGAAACTAACTGAAGATGAGCTTTATGACTACTTTTCCACCATTAAATATAGGAAAAGTGGTAATTTGAGTACAGCAGAGCAGGAGAGTTTACGTAAACTTCAATCTTTACGCTCTATAACCATCAAACCAGCTGATAAAGGTGGCCGAATAGTGGTGATGGACACCAATAAATACAATGATGCTATGATTAAACTATTGAGTGATAATTTTTATTCAGTAGCTAGTGAACAAACAGTACAAGCCACCATTGCTTATGTCAGTAATATATTATTAGATATGTTTAAAGGAGATATTTTGGATCAAGAACTGTTTGATTACCTCCTTATTAAAACTCCCCTTGTACCAACAATACAAGGACTACCTAAAATTCACAAAGACCCTATTGATCCACCAATGAGGCCAATAGTGTCGGGACAAGGTTGGGTCACTGAACACTTATCTGTTTATGTTGAGAAACACCTACGACCTGTATTGAATGAAAATAGGGTAGTGCTCAAAGATTCTAAACATTTTTTATCTGATTTATATGACTGTCTAGGTGATATTTGTGATCTAAATAGCTTGATTTTCGTAACGTTTGATATTCAGTCTTTATTTACCGTTCTTCCGAACGATGTAGGGTTGTCCTATATTACTGATTATCTTCTGTCACATAGTAATTATACACCAGTTAAAGTGGATCTGGTAGTACATTTTCTTGAACTTGTTCTAGAGAACAACTTTTTTACATTTGGTAATATGTTTTATCAACAACGAGGGGGTGTAGCTATGGGCACACCATGCGCCAATAGCTATGCTAATATGTTTTTGGTGCACTGGGAACTTGAGACCCTATTTAATCTAGATATGTTCCAGCAACAGGTGGCTTTTTACAGACGTTTCGTGGATGACGTCTTTGTTTTATGGAGAGGTAGTGTGGATGAATTGAGTGCATTCCATACTATGATAAACCAGCTAACTGATTATTTGAATTTTAGTATGAACTATTCCAGAGACAGGATTGAATTCCTTGACTTATATGTAGAGAAGTTAGAGTGTGGGTTAATTAACACAGGAGTTTATAGGAAACCCTGTTATTTTAATAATTTGCTACAGCGTGAGAGTATGCACCCACAACACATTTTTAGGAATATTATTAGAGGCCAGGGAATGAGAACCTCTCGATTAAATGCCACTGAAGGAGGTTTTATAACAGAAGTGAGTGATTTGAAATTGAGGTTAGAAGAACGTGGTTATAGTTCACAAGAGATTGATTCTAATCTTATGGACGTTAATGAGCTTAGACTCAGTAGGGCCGCTCCTTATTTTGGACCGGCTATTAATGGCATGAGTACTACTACAGATAAAGTAAGAGATGGAAGAATAGCTCGTGTAAGAATCTCTTTACCTTATAGCACTGACTGTCCAGCAATTAGAAACATTATTACAAAACATTGGCCTATTCTTTGCACTGATGATACTATTGGTAAACTTGTAGGTACCAAACCTTCCTTCTTATATAGGAATAAGTTGAACCTAAAGAGAATGCTTTGTTATTCAAAGAGAGATGAATGGTCCATGAGTTCTAAATATACTAAACCATGTGGACATTGTAACCATTGTAGTTCTCTTGATACGACTCCCTACTTTCAACATCCTGATTTACACACCAGCTTTAGCATACATGCTGATGCCACCTGTGAAACCACTCACATAGTCTATTTGGCAGTTTGTCAAGTATGTAATGCATTCCACATTGGTAAAACGAATCGTCGTTTTAAGGATAGAATACGTGAACATCTTTATCATATCAGGAGAGCTTCACCACATAATGCTTTAGCCAAACATGTGGCTCAGGCTGGAATTGAACATTATTTCTTATTTAGAGCACTTGAGACAATTAAACCTGATATACGTGGGGGTGATATCAGGAACCATACGGAAAGCAGAGAGAGTAGGTGGATAGTCAGATTGAGAGCAGACAGGGGCTCTGGCCTTAATGAGAGAGCATCGATTAAGCCCATGTTGAATAAACGTAGGAATGTGAAAGTACCATAATCATGATTACTATAAATATACATATATGTTTTTAGGAAATCTTTAAGTTGATTTTTAAATATATGTTCATATGTAATTTTTAATATGACTTTTTATACTTGCAAGTGACAGTTTTATATAGCTTTTTAGATGTTTGTTTTTGATATGTTATCTGCCATTTTTTCATACTGTTTTTACTATTTTTTATGGTTTCTCATGAATATATAAATAAGCAGATGCATTTGATAGGCTATTGGAGACAACAGTGTCTGTATAAATACAGCCTATATGAATGAAGGTCTTTGTTATATGATCTGAAGAAGCTCTATTAAATGAGCGAAAGCGCTTATCTGACCTGCAGTGGATTAAAATCTTGGTTTTATACCTGAGAGACTTGACTTGTATCTATTTTGTGTGGCTCTGTATCGCCCATGCTTCTCCTTTACTCTTTAATTTTATTCAGTTTACTTGGAGCATTGGGCGTTTGTCCTGACCATCAGCGAGTGTTTTTTCTGTGTTTATTGACCTTCCTGCAGTATGTTTGAAATTACTAATATTTTACTGCAAATACTTGTTTAGTTTTGAGCTGAAATTCTTGGTTTTCTGCAGTTCTTTGTGTAGCCCTGGCCCCTAGCTTGTTCTGTATCCATCCCCATCTGTGCTCCTCTGTTTTAATATCACCATTTCTACCCATAAATATTATCATATTCCAATATGCTGATCTATGTCACCACATAACTCCTGCTACATTACACTGTCTGGATCAAATTGATTTTGTCAAAAGACAATCGTCTCAAACAAAAACAATCAAATTGCAACAAGGGATAGTTCATCAGATGCCAGCCTAAAAACCTGAGCATTTTAAAAGTGATCTACATCAAAAGTAGTACATTTTAAACATATGCATCTGAGAAACAAAAAACTGTGAATATTACTATCTACACTTTGTAGATCACAGCAAATCAATGTTTGTACAGAGATCAAATACCCTCATACCCCTGTTATTAAGTGTAACAACTCTGAGACTGAATAAACTGGGAGAGGCAATACAAGTATTCATTCTATCTAATGTTTTGCGGCCTCAAAGTTGTTATTCTTAAACTGTGGTAATTGGGCAGGTGAGAGGTTTACCCTCACTGAAAAAAATAATGCAACTGAACTTCAGTTGTAAGTTTCTTCTTGCAAACTGATTTATATTAAGACTTTTACATACAATGTCGATGCTGCAGTTATTAGAGACTGCTCTAGAGACTGCTCTCAGATCAATGGTGTGGTATTTAAGGCACTGACACATTCAGCTAAAAATGAAATGTGGCTGTGTAAATAGCATACTTGGGAAGTAAGCTTTCAGTACCTGTAGCTTTTTTTAATGCTGTTTAAAATTTTATATAAACAGTTGTGATAAGTTATTAACATTCTATATAGTTGGATAAAAATTGCATCACAAATATGATGGGGCATACATGACAGGCAGTGAAGTATACATGAAACACGGATTCAATGGGGTATTAATATACAACACTAATTCCAGCCAAGTAAAGTAAATTAATTCAGTACCGTATACTAACTTAGTATCGACAATTACTGGAAATCAGATAAAATTCCCAGATGGAGTGCGGTAAAAGTGTGAACGTGTAAAATAAGTATGAAGAATATGGATGGGTTTTCTGAAAATCTTATAGAAATAAATAAAAAGTTTTGATGTAATGTGTATCATAATCACAAATTTTGGGCTGAGTCCATATGCAATACCTAAATAAAGGCATAACTATGCATACAGGGTTTGAATTTGGCTGGCCACTGGTGAAACAGTATTTGGTCCACCATGCATGCAGATTATATAACTTGTATGTTTTTCTTTCTTTTAAAAAGTTGCTCATAAAGTTTACTTTTATTATACAAAAGGAGTAGTATTTTACAAAGTCCATTTCAGTGAGGTCACATTATATATATGGTTTATTCTAAGTTGTCTTGTTTGTTTTCTCTCTCTGTGTCTCTGAAATTTGGTCTCTTGGGTTCATAGCTTCATAGTTAGTTACTATGTATGGGGTCCAGGTGATCAGAAACCACTTAGGCCAGTTTCCCATTTGCCAAACAGCACTGTCTCATTAAATGACTTGGTCAAGGTCACACAGTAAACACAAGAATGCTGAAGGAATCAAACCCTGTACCACAGGGTGCAGCTAATTAACAGGTGCGTGTGAGTGTGTGTGTGTGTGTGTGTGTGTGTGTGTGTGTGTGTGTGTGTGTGTGTGTGTGTGTGTGTGTGTGTGTGCGTGTGCGTGTGCGTGTGTGTGTGTGTGTGTGTGTGTGTGTGTGTGTGTGTGTGTGTGTGTGTCTTCCCAGAATTCACTTCCACTAATTTTTTCTCTGTACTCTTTAACCAACCTTCATTTTTGTTCACCGCATTCCCTTTGAGGGGTTATTCTGCATTCTACCCCTTGTCATGTTTACTGTTATCATCTGTGATTTTTTTTTTTTATTCACTTTGTATCCCAATTTTTTTTCGCATAACTATTTATCATATCCCAAACTATTTCTAGGCCCTCTTTTGGCTTGTCCAGAGTAAGTAATATGCCGGCTGCATACAGGATAATTTTTTCTTGGCTTATTCCCCACTTATACCCACATATTAGCAAATTCCTTATACTCCTTGTCAGTAGTTCAAGATATAATGCTAAGGGCAAAAGGAGCATTGGGCAACCTTGTCTCATTCCCCTTCTGATATCTATCTCTATGGACAATCTGATCTGCATTTTAATTGTTGCCTTTAACCCCTTGTATATCTTTTCCAACTGACCTACTCATCCCATGCTCTTCAACAGCTCAAATAAATATTTCCACCTCACCCTTTTGATCGCATTGTCAGCATCCATTAACAACCAGGCTAATTCTTTATTATTTGTCTTTGAATCCTGTAATATCAGCATAGTTTTGAAAAATGTCATTTTTCATTCTTCTCCTCCAAACAAATCCTGTCTGATTCTTTTGTATTACTTTTGGCAGTGTTCCAGCCAGTCTCTCACCCATTATTGGCAAACAACATTTATAACCGTTATTTAATATTGATATGTGTACCGCAGGATGGTGAGAGTGGGTCTCTACCCTCTTTGTATATCACTGTTACCACTTACTGTTTTAGGATTCCCTTCCTTGTAATATCTTATTGAAAAGTTTCTCCCATGTTTCTAGAACCTTACTTTACACTAACTCACAAAGTTCGCCAGGTAATCCATCGCTTCATGGTGTTTTACTGTTCGCCGTTTTACCCCACAGTCTATTCACTTGTAGTTTTTGCCTTTCCCCTTCTCTTAACCTAGGTAATTCTGGTTCTGCCCATCCTCCAGACCCTCTTTCTCCTATTTCTCTCACCTGCTGTTCTTCCTCATACAAGTCCCTACAGTATCTTGCCATACTATTTAAGATGTCCTCCAATGTTTGTTCAACTCCTCCCAGCTTATATTTGAAAGATGCACTCTTTCTGCTTCCTGTTGTCTGATCCTAAATGCCTAGGTTTGACTGCTTTAGGACTGTTACTGAAATGTAGCTTCTCTATTGCTATCCTTTTTTCTAATATTCTAATAATCTAATAATCATTGGATAGCACAGTGGTGTAGCAGTAGTGTTGTCACCTCACAGCAAGAGGTTCACTGGTTCGATTTGCAGCTGGAGTGACTTCTGTGCAGAGTCTGCATGACCTCCCTGCATTTGTGTGGGTTTTCTCTGGGTACTCCGGTTTCCTTCCACATTACAAAGACATGTGTCTGGAGCACTTCTCCCCAGGCCTCCACTGAAAATTGGCTTCATTCCAAGTCGGACTTTCCTGGTAAACAAATGTTAGATAAATAAATAAATAAATAATACCATTAGCTCCTCCCACTCCTGTAAATTTCATTTTATTTCCTTCTTTCTTTTCCCTCTGTACATTCCATTTTCCTCTTCTTTGCAGTTCTCTCAGTGTATTCTCCCTTCTCATCTTGCATTACTTCTTCAACCCTAAAGGAAGTGCTTTGCTTCATCAATGACACCCTTCTTCTCTTCCTCTTCTCTGCCCAAAAGGATCTTCAACTAATTTGTACCCACCTCTACTCAGGTGATTATTCTACTTATTGAAAAATGTGTTTCCTCTAAGCCAGGATTTAAACTCCCGTCCTTCTGACATATCTCACTGTTCATTCTCATTTAATTATGTTCCCGAGTCCAATCATGTTCCATGATGCCACTGTGATCTCTAACTCTTCCACTTTATTCTAGTCTACATACAGCTTTCCCTGTTTTTTTCTATCATCCATCTCATCTCTACCCATGTTACATTCATACATTCTTTTCTGAGTCTGCTGCCCTCACTTTATTAAACCTTTTTAAAACCATATGCATACATACATACATAAATTCATACATACAACTCTTGCTTCCTGTACTGCAGTCTCTACCACTCAGTTCAAGACGTCTCTTCCTATCCCCTTATCACCATCATAAATGAGGGTGCTCAGGGCAGTATGGCTTCTCCCCTCCCCCACTTGTCCATATTTCCTGTTTATGTATGCGTTGTGATCTCTGTAGCTTTCCTTATTGTCTCCTTCTTTGCGTACATTGTTCTCTCTAACAATTTACTCATATTCAGCATGTAGTTCTCACAGTCACCACTACAAGTAAAATACTTTTTTCACAACTGTTTAGGACAATAAACAATTCTAGTTTGTATTTATCTCTTCAGTGTTTACCAGTATTCAACCCCCCTTGAATCATATTTACAATTCTGTTTTGTTTGTTTATTTTCCAGTCATGTAGTCCTCTGACACATTAATCGATCCATCCACAAAGTCTTTTTCCCATTTTTGTACATAAGGTCAGAGTGTCGCTTCAACAGTGACACTCACCTACAGCCAAGGTTTACACCACCTGGTGATTAGCATACCAGTGCAAAAGAATTAGCTGTTCACCATAACGGCAATTATTTACACCAACCCTTTGTCAGCTTTGTCTAACTATGTTGTTCTTTACCTGTTACTTTCACTCCTATCGCTGTTAGTGCTACCATGTTCTGTTCACACATGTTTACATTTGCAGTAAAAAAAAGACAAGAAGAAAAAAACTGTTGCAAAATACAAAAACGGCAATCAGGAACAGAAGGATGAACCAGTTCACAGTAAATAAATGCACCTATTCAGGCCAAATTCAATAAAACCAATACTGGAGTTTATCGAAGAGAATAAAACAAACGATAAGTGCTTTCGTCCCGACCACTTCAGAACTTCATCAGATAATAAATATAATCACACAATCATTTTATATAGTACAGAAAAACTGGGTAAAAAAGTCATTAACAATTAATAAATTATTTCAACTGACACACCCTCCTTAAAGGAAAAAACATGTAAAAGACTGTATTATATAAGTAACATATAAAATCTGTATAAGATGGGATAAATAGATGGTAAAAACTTCTCTATAAAAACAAAGATATAATGGTATTTAAAAATACATAAATAATGAATAAATAATTATTTAAAACAGTGTTATCTTTCTAGGGCTTTTAATTTTAAAAGAGAGCTGATAGAAATGTGTTCATTTAAGCCTGGCCAACTAGATGCATTAAGATGCAGTTGCCAGTAAAGCTCTCACTTTTCTAGTAAAAGAGACCAGCCTCCACCTCGAGGTTCTGTAAATAGACCAGGGTCCACCTCGAGGTTCTGTAAAGAGACCAGGCTCCACCTTGAGGTTCTGTAAATAGACCAGGCTCCACCTCAAGGTTCTGTAAATAGACCAGGGTCCACCTCGAGGTTCTGTAAAGAGACCAGGCTCCACCTTGAGGTTCTGTAAATAGACCAGGCTCCACCTCGAGGTTCTGTAAATAGACCAGGGTCCACCTTGAGGTTCTGTAAAGAGACCAGGGTCCACCTCGAGGTTCTGTAAAGAGACCAGGCTCCACCTCGAGGTTCTGTAATGAGACGAGGCTCCACCTCGAGGTTCTGTAAAGAGACCAGGGTCCACCTTGAGATTCTGTAAAGAGACCAGGCTCCACCTCGAGGTTCTGTAAAGAGACCAGGCTCCACCTTGAGGTTCTGTAAAGAGACCAGGCTCCACCTCGAGGTTCTGTAAAGAGACCAGGGTCCACCTCTAGGTTCTGTAAAGAGACCATGCTCCACCTCGAGGTTCTGTAAAGAGACCAGGCTCCACCTCGAGGTTCTGTAAATAGACCAGGGTCCACCTTGAGGTTCTGTAAAGAGACCAGGCTCCACCTCGAGGTTCTGTAAATAGACCAGGGTCCACCTCGAGGTTCTGTAAAGATACCAGGCTACACCTCGAGGTTCTGTAAAGAGACCAGGGTCCACCTCGAGGTTCTGTAAAGAGACCAGGGTCCACCTCGAGGTTCTGTAAAGAGACCAGGCTCCACCTTGAGGTTCTGTAAAGAGACCAGGCTCCACCTCGAGGTTCTGTAAAGAGACCAGGGTCCACCTCTAGGTTCTGTAAAGAGACCAGGCTCCACCTCGAGGTTCTGTAGAGAGACCAGGCTCCACCTCGAGGTTCTGTAAATAGACCAGGTCCACCTCGAGGGTCTGTAAATAGACCAGGGTCCACCTCAAGGTTCTGTAATGAGACCAGGCTCCACCTCGAGGTTCTGTAAATAGACCAGGCTCCACCTCGAGGTTCTGTAAATAGACCAGGGTCTACCTCGAGGTTCTGTAAAGAGACCAGGCTCCACCTCGAGGGTCTGTAAATAGATCAGTGTCCACCTCGAGGTTCTGTAAAGAGACCAGGCTCCACCTTGAGGTTCTGTAAATAGACCAGGCTCCACCTCGACGTTCTGTAAATAGACCAGGGTCCACCTCGAGGTTCTGTAAAGAGACCAGGCTCCACCTTGAGGTTCTGTAAAGAGACCCGGGTCCACCTCAAGGTTCTGTAAATAGACCAGGCTCCACCTCGAGGTTCTGTAAATAGACCAGGGTCCACCTCGAGGGTCTGTAAAGAGACCAGGCTCCACCTCGAGGTTCTGTTAAGAGACCCGGCTCCACCTCGAGGTTCTGTAAAGAGACTAGGCTCCACCTTGAGGTTCTGTAAAGAGACCAGGCTCCACCTTGAGGTTCTGTAAAGAGACCAGGCTCCACCTTAAGGTTCTGTAAAGAGACCAGGCTACACCTCGAAGTTCTGTTTTAATATTGTCAATGACAGTAAAATGAAAAGAATGGCCAGTATTTCCATTATGTGCTTGTTAAGTGCATTTGTATCTTTTTTTGATTTCATGTCATACAAATGCTCATAAATGCATTTTTTAAATTTATGGTCCATTTTTCCAATATAAAAACAACAACAACAATTACATAGAGCACAATAAAATAATTATTTCGGATCCACAAATTTATTTTGATGAAGTTTTACTTCAATGTTGTTTATCAGAAAAGTGCTACCTTCCTTAATGTGTTTACAATAGTTACACATGGCACACTTTTCATGTGCCCAACATTATTCATTCCCTTTGGTTTCATCTCAAATATAGTCTTTAAATTTCTGCCCTTCTTAAATACTATGGCAGGATGTGAATCAATAAATGGTCTAATGGCTTTTTAATGATTTAGTATGGACCAATATCATACATTTGCCACACAGTTCTTTCAGCTTGAATTCTGAAAAATACATACATTCTGGAAAATGTACTTTTCCCTTACTTAAGTAATTTACGAAACATAGTCTACCATTTGGGGTGGCCATGGTGGTGCAGCAGTTAGCATTGTTACTTCACAGCAAGATGGTGCCTGGTTCAATCCTTGGCTCGGGAGCCTTCTGTACAGAGTCTGCATGTCCTCCCTGTGGTCGCGTGGGTTTCCTCCAGGTGCTCCGGTTTCCTCCCACATCCCAAAGACATGCTGTAGGTGGATTGGACACCCTAAATTGGCCATAGGTATGAGTGTGTGTGTGTGCCTACTGTGGAAGGTTGGGCACCAGGCTGGCAACTCAACATCATAAAACTCCACTGCCAATCATGAGTGGACAGGTGATCCGCTGTGGTGACCCCTAACCGGGAAAAGCTGAAAGAAGAAGAAGTCTACCATTTGCCACATTTATTTGTTCTGATCATGGCATTTCTTTTTTCAGGAATACAGTCTCATATCTCTTTGATGCAGCCTATGTGACAAACACAGCTATCTTCATGACAAGGATCATTTACCTTGCCTTGTTTTCAATGTGACATGGATATTTCTATTTTATAGTTTGTTCTACCTGCATGTGCCCAAAGGCCAGTCATATCATTTATATACATTTCCTTTAGCTGTTGCCTAGCTGTGTTTTACTCAGAGTTCACCTGCTTTTTCTCGCTGTCTAATTGCTCCTCTTCCATCCTTCTGTCACTCATTTTGCTACTAATTGCTCCTCTTCCATGCTTCTGTCACTCATTTTGCTGTCTAATTGCTCCTCTTCCATGCTTCTGTCACTCATTTTGCTATCTAATTCTCCTCTTCCATGCTTCTGTCACTCATGTTGCTGTCTAATTGCTCCTCTTCCATCCTTCTGTCACTCATGTTGCTGCCTAATTGCTCCTCTTCCATTCTTCTGTCACTCATTTTGCTGTCTAATTGCTCCTCTTCCATCCTTCTGTCACTCATTTTGCTGTCTAATTGCTCCTCTTCCATGCTTCTGTCACTCATTTTGCTGTCTAATTGCTCCTCTTCCATCCTTCTGTCACTCATTTTGTTGTCTAATTGCTCCTCTTCCATTCTTCTGTCACTCATTTGCTCCTCTTCCATCCTTCTGTCACTCATTTTGCTGTCTAATTGCTCCTCTTCCATCCTTCTGTCACTCATGTTGCTGTCTAATTGCTCCTCTTCCATCCTTCTGTCACTCATGTTGCTGTCTAATTGCTCCTCTTCCATCTGTCTGTCACTCATGTTGCTGTCTAATTGCTCCTCTTCCATCCTTCTGTCACTCATTTTGCTGTCTAATTGCTCCTCTTCCATCCTTCTGTCACTCATTTTGCTGTCTAATTGCTCCTCTTCCATTCTTCTGTCACTCATGTTGCTGCCTAATTGCTCCTCTTCCATCCTTCTGTCACTCATGTTGCTGCCTAATTGCTCCTCTTCCATTCTTCTGTCACTCATTTTGCTGTCTAATTGCTCCTCTTCCATCCTTCTGTCACTCATTTTGTTGTCTAATTGCTCCTCTTCCATTCTTCTGTCACTCATTTTGCTGTCTAATTGCTCCTCTTCCATCCTTCTGTCACTCATTTTGCTGTCTAATTGCTCCTCTTCCATCTGTCTGTCACTCATTTTGCTGTCTAATTGCTCCTCTTCCATTCTTCTGTCACTCATGTTGCTGCCTAATTGCTCCTCTTCCATCTGTCTGTCACTCATGTTGCTGCCTAATTGCTCCTCTTCCATCTGTCTGTCACTCATGTTGCTGTCTAATTGCTCCTCTTCCATCCTTCTGTCACTCATTTTGCTGTCTAATTGCTCCTCTTCCATCTGTCTGTCACTCATTTTGCTGTCTAATTGCTCCTCTTCCATCTGTCTGTCACTCATTTTGATTACCTTTGTCTTCATTCTTGGTATAGTCAGTAAGACCCCCCCCTCCTTGCGCTTATGCTGATCACAGACGACTCCTGCCCTTCCTTATTCATGAACAGGTCCCTGCTATAGTGTCATCCATGGTTATCTCCACCAATTTTCATTTTTCAGTACTAATCCACATTGCAACAAGTGTCCAAAAGAGTAAGAAAGAGAAAGAAGAAAAATGCGAGTGAGTACAAGGAAAGACATATTAACTTTCTACACTTCTCCATCTTCTACTCTAGCTGTCACTCTCCTCTTTATCACCTTCAAATTTCTTGTATTCTCTCCACTTTTCTCATCAACCTCTGCTGCTTCCTGAAGCACATGAATAATTCATTCTCTGTCCTTTTGATCTCCGCTGTCACTCACTCCCCATCACAGTTCCTCACTTGCTAAGACTCCCCTCCTGCAGCTGTGATATGGTTTACTGGCTTCTTAAGTACTGCTAATGCTTTGCCCAGAACTGAAAAAGGCCTTTCTTGTCTTCTCATGTTGGGCAGATACAGCATCATCCAATTAATTCCTCTCTGTTCGCACAGTTTCATTACCAATGTCAGTGCTTCCCTTCTTCTCCTCTTTTGAAACCAAAAGTCCTGGTCCATGAATACTCTTGCATCAGCAACCATAAGCTTTTTGCATGGTTTCCATAGGTTTGACAGCATCCACTCCTTAAGCTCATAGGTTTGTGTACATACTATTATAGGTATGGGCTTTTGTTCACTGTCTTCCCTAGTCTGCCACACTATGTGGTGTGCTCTCTTGACCTACATCTCATTCACTGGAATATCAGTCCTCTTCTTTAAAAGTAGATCCATTGCTCCAACACAGTTATGCCTTCAAAACCTCTCTGGAACCCTCATCAACTTATTGTTTTCTTGTGACCTATTTTCTAAGTGCATTAACTTGGCCTCTAGGCAGTCCAACCTCACCTCAGCTGCATCAGCCCTTTCACTCAATTCTATATTCTCCTCCAACAGTGTAATGTCTGGTATAACTATTCCAGCCATTTCTTATGGCTCAAAAAGTTATCCTGAGGTATCTGCTACATTTCTTTTAATTCATACTAGATTGTGTTGGGGTATATGTTCTTCTCTGGTTTATATCAGAACATCCAAGTTTCAAAACTTCGAATGTTCTAAATCGAACCCTATTCAGTGAAAGCTGAAAACATCGAACATACAAGTCAGTGATTTTTTTCCCTAGGAAAAAATTTGCTGTTCCAAAACACATACACACAACACAAACACACCAAACAAACAGCAATCTACACACATACACCTAAAATCTTATACCTAACCCTACACTAAACTATACACACACCACTAACTATCCACTTACCTTAACCCAAACCCTAACCCTAAGGTCCGTCACTATCACACACTCACATTAGCTGTGCCCTAACCCTAACATCCATACAATCGCACACTTACCTGACCCGTGCACTAACCCTAACTCACCTAGCCCACCCTAACCCTCATGTCCACACAATCACACACTTAGCTGAACCCAACCCATAACTTTCTACCACAGCGCTGAAAATACAGAAGCAACAGAAAAGGACAACCAAATTCTTTCCCTAGGAAAAAATTTGGTTTTCTGTTGCTTCGATATTTTCAGCTTTCGCTGAATAGGGTTCGATATTAGAACATTCGAAGTTTTGAAACTTCAGTGTTCTAGTATAAACCCATTCTACTCCAGGGGTTGTTGTTTCCCACCATATTTGAAGCTTTACTTATTTTTGTACGTACTAGTTTTTTTGATTTTATGATTTTTTTTCCTGCTCATTCAGCTAGCAATCCTTATTTACAGACATTCTTAGCTCTATTTTACAGAAACCCAGCAGTTTTTGCCAGATTACAAACATGGAGAGTAGGGGCAAGGTGTTTTTGTATCTGCCAGAGAAGTGCAATACCTGAAGCCTGATTTGAGTGAGTGTATTGCATCTCTTTGCACAGGCTCAGTCTTTGTCTTATGCTTCCTCAAAGACTGTATACTTCACTTTATGGTCTTCATGCTTAAGAAAATCTCAGGTGCCTTATAAAATATTAACTCTGATTCAAGAAGTAGTTTTTCTTGTGTAGCTTTACTGGAGATGTCCCTAATACATAAGACACCTTCAAGACTAAAATAAACTGAATAAAAGCAGCTATTAACGGTTTCAAAAAGTGGAAGAAGTTGTTGATGCCATGCCTAGTGATTTTGTCTGTGCTAGATACAAGTCAATACTTTTGACAAATTAGGATAGACTAAATTAATTCAAAGTTCTTCACATTTGACACTCTTCTGTTTAGATATAGGTTTTCAGAATTTGTTATACCATCAGCACCAGAAGTGTTTTAAAGAGGAGTTGTTGAAATGACTGAAGTACTTTAAACAGTGGCCAATATAATTGTAATCATCTAGTTCAGAGAGTTACTGAGAAGAAGTATGAAGACTGATTTGTGACATATTCACCTGCTTGGTCGACTGAAGTAGAAAGGCTTGAAGCTAATAGAAATAAGTGCCATACTAGTCTGTTTGTATAAATATATGAGACACATTTTAACATCTAAAGGTTTAAAGTCTGAATTGGTACAGTCAAAATATCAGGTAAAGTCAGTGCAATAGTAAATATACAGAAACAGTAAATACACAGAATCAGACTTTTAGATTTGTCATTGGATAGTGGCAAAGATGGAGGAGTTTAAAAATCTAAGGTATCGAGAGGAATAGACTATTTAATAAAAAGAAACTAACCAGCTCTAGACATGGCCTGGCAAAAATTAACAGACAGATGTACGCAAATCTACACATTTTGGTCATAAAGCTCTGCCTTTCTGGGTGGTGTTTAAGAAGTTGGTGATGATGACTGGCAAGTGATCTTCAATGACAGTTAATAAATCAATGGGTGGTGATTCTGCTATCTTTACTATGCAAGTGTGTAATTATATTAGCATGTGCCAAAAATGAAGGAGTGTTTCAGTTGTATCTTTTCTATATGGAAACTGAAAGATAGACAGGGACAGAAGAATAGACCCCATACAATAAAAGCAAACCAGAATCTTGCAAAGATATCAGTAAGAAATGGTTTAGATAAGAATTAAGAAGAAGGAATACTAACTGCATATCACAAGCAAATGCTTGGTCATCCACCAGTAATTCTGGAAAGGCTTAAAATGAAGAGAGGGAAGGAAGGGAGAGCAATCATACTTCCAAATGCAGAATGGAATGGAGTAAAGTGATGACAAATGAAATAAGGTATGAAGCAAACAAGAGTAAAAGGGTTATCCAGGTCACTATAACATGCAGAATGAAATTCAAAGCTACATTAGCACAGGGAATAAAATTGACAAATGTATTTGGTGATGCTCAGCACATTTGTACATATGCTGTGGAATTTGCTCAGTACCTGCTAACACTGATGCAACAGTGCAGAAGGAATGCATGGTAAGCTTAAGAATAATAAAGCCTAAAGGTAAATAAAAGTACACTACAGTTGCCAGAAGTGCTACCAGGGATATGGCAAAGGATGTAGGCAATAGGGATGCAGTCTATACGGAGATAAAGGTGTCCACTTCCTTAACTGCAGTGCAAGTCGATAAAAGTCATGTTCAAATGCAGGAAGCTGGAACATACAATGGTAACCCTGAGAAAAGAAAAACTGGCACAGAAAAATAAATTCATTGCAGCGAGCTATTAAAGAACAATGTGCTTTATCCTCTGATAGATGTTAAGATTAGAAATGCAACACTCATCTGAAGGATACTGAAGGATAATCCCTCATGCCATGTCACAATTTGTAAGCATTCAACAGCGCACAGTAATTTTATTGGAACTGATTGCAAAATATGATGTTGAAAACCTGCAAAAATGATGAATGGTAAACATGGGCTAGGAATACTAAAGGGATTTAAACAAATCTAGGATAAAAGCAAGTGTACGAGGCATGTAAAACAAACAAAATAAATAAGGCCCACCGAAAATCCTCATCAAAGCTAAAGGAAAGGAAGTATGTACATAGCATGGCTTGGGGTTCCTATTCCTAACTGTGGTCAGGAAGGAAGAGAGCTTAAACAGAAATGAACAAACATAAAAGAATTAGAGAAGGCCAGAACCGAAAAGAGTAGAGTAGTCCAGTAATAACAATATATAGGCAAATAAGTCAGAGGGTGTGAGGAAGGAGAGAAAAGTATTTCAGTGGAACAATCTGATGCAAGTGAAGAGGTAGGGATGCAGCAAACAGATAAGCTAACATGAAGGAGGTCAGTGAAGAAGGCAGTTATCAAAGAATGATGAGGATGACACAAGAGCTATTCTGACTGGGTAATGACAAAACTGCACGAGAAGCTAAACAGATACGGCCCACAGAATGTAACCTTGTTTCTGATGAAATAAACATGCATTTATTTTGTTTATTTATTTATTTAAAGTTTGTTCACCGGGTGAGTGAGCTGGAGCAAGACCCAGTTCAGCCACATGTCAGGCCAATAGGAATAAAGGATGACATCCAAAGAGTTACAATAATAAAGTTAATCAGCAATAAATATAATTATTTTGCCATGATTCTTTCCTGTGATATGAAGCAGCTAGCATAGACAGTTTGCTTTGTCAAGTTCAGGGTCTGTACAGGCCTTGAGCTAGGAAACAGCAGTAAAGCAACCACTTCAGCACTGAACATATGCACTGCTTATCCTTTCAGCTCAAATATTAAATTCTGATAAAGGCTCGTGCATATAAATAGTATGGATTATGTAAGAGCCCACGTGCATGCACTGATCAGGCATCTGTTAATGTAAGTGTTCCCCCATAATTATAAACAATCAACATCAGAGTGACTAAAGCAAGTGTCACGTCTGAACTGACAAGCAGCCAAGTACTTCTATTCAAGGTCAGATGAAGGCTGTATTTACTGTGGAAGATATGCCAGTCTGTGTAAAACCTTCATAGGTAGGTCAGTCTGTATAAAACTTTCATTGATAGGTTAGTCTGTGTAAAACCTTCATAGACAGGTCAGCCTGTGTAAAACCTTCATAGATAGGTCAGCCTGTGTAAAACTTTCATTGATAGGTCAGTCTGTGTAAAACCTTCATAGATAGGTCAGTCTGTATAAAACTTTCATTGATAGGTTAGTCTGTGTAAAACCTTCATAGATAGGCCAGTTTGTGTAAAACCTTCATTGATAGGTCAGTCTGTGTAAAACCTTCATAGATAGGTCACTCTGTGTAAAACCTTCATAGATAGGTCAGGCTGTGTAAAACTTTCATAGATAGGCTAGTCTGTGTAAAACCTTCATAGATAGGTCAGCCTGTGTAAAACTTTCACAGATAGGCTAGTCTGTGTAAAACCTTCATAGATAGGTCAGCCTGTGTAAAACTTTCATAGATAGGTCAGTCTGTGTAAAACTTTCATTGATAGGTCAGTCTGTGTAAAACCTTCATAGATAGGTCAGCCTGTGTAAAACTTTCATTGATAGGTCAGTCTGTGTAAAACCTTCATAGATAGGTCAGCCTGTGTAAAACTTTCATTGATAGGTCAGTCTGTGTAAAACCTTCATAGATAGGTCAGCCTGTGTAAAACTTTCATTGATAGGTCAGTCTGTGTAAAACTTTCATAGATAGGTCAGTCTGTATAAATCTTTCATAGATAGGCCAGTCTGTGTAAATCTTTCATAGATAGGCTAGTCTGTGTAAAACCTTCATACACTGGTCAGTCTGGGTAACACTTTCACAAATAGGTAAGTCTGTGTAAAACCTTCATAGATAGGTCAGTCTGTGTAAAACCTTTATACATAGGTCAGTCTGTGTAAACCTTTCATCTTCGGTGTTTCTTAAGGACAGGGCAGTGGTCATTTAGAGATGTGGACAGATGGATAAATGAAGTGTAATTTCAAAATGTTTTAAAATCCGTGGCTTAAAATAGATCTAAATGTTTGCTTTTCCTCACAGGCATTCAGTTAACTATTAAATTATCCATAGTTATGGTAAATGACTGGATTTAGGAAAGACAGGTCTTAATATTAGAGGTCATAATTTAACGTTACTTCAAATATATAACAGATGCAGACATTGCAGCACACACACACACAAGCATACGGTATTTAACTTCTAAAATATGTAGTTGATATATGGTAGATAAGAGTGATTCAAATACATTTTGTATCCAAGTAACATTGATATTTTAACTTTATCTCTTTCCATTTTATACATATAAATATATATATATGCATAGGTATATGTGCGAGTGTCTGTATGCACACACACACACACACACACACACACACACACACACACACACACACACACACACACACACACAC